>NC_066884.1:3023538-3136038 GCF_022985175.1 Labeo rohita
ACTCTCATTCTGACGGCACCCATTCACATCCACTGGTAAGCAAGTGATGGAATGCCACAATTCTCCAAATGTGATGAAGAACAAACTCATCCTAATCTTGGATGGCCTGAGGGTGAGTACATTTCCAGCAAATTTTCATTTTTGGGCGAACTATTCCTTTAAGCGCAGAAATTTGTGCAAATCCGAGCAAGGCTTTAGTTGATCTTACGATACTCTTGAACGGTTCGCTGTGCGGATCGTCTTAGTCCTGACTGGTCTGTAACTGTGACCGTGTAGATGCCGGCATCCGCTGCTTGATAACCATTGATCTTCAGTGTGGCTCCCTGTTGTTCCAGTGTCACTCTCTCATCTGAGATTTTACGAGGAAACTCAGCTATTGTTGAAGTCTTCCCAGAAGTCTTTGCAGCATGGTCCCATGTCACTTTAGCAACATGTTCACCATCCAGCAGCTCAATTTGCGCCTGTAGGATCAGATTCTGGCCTTTGATTACATACAGCGACTGCTGGTTTGTGAAGCGGACGGACAAACACTGGACACTCCAGAGCCCTGAGGTTACAAAATACAATTATAAAACACACTGTCATATTTCTAATTATGATTACATGCATGTAACTGGTAAAGACAGCAAATTTCAATAAAAGTAAAAAATGTAAATGTTAAAAAGGAAAATCTTTGATTTTTTAATGAACAACAAAAACAAACAAAAATAATGTTTGACATGATGATGATGATAATAAATTAGTCATTTGGTGCTTAAGAAACAGTGTTCAAAACAATTGTGCTGCTTCATGTTTTTGTGGATTTTTTGATGAGTAGAAAGTTAACAAAATGTATATGAAATCTAAAAAAAAAAAAAAATTACAAAAAAGAAACCAACATTCAATAAAAGCTAATTTTGTAATATAATAATGGTTCTAACATAACTGGTTATGGTTCCCAAGAAATGTAACATTATTTTGAATGGTTTTTTTTTTTTTAATTTATTTTGGAAACTATGACCATTTTCCCCCCAAGATTCTTTGGTGAATAGAAAGTTAAAAAAAAATAACAACATTTATTTGAAAAAGAAATACTTAAATAAGGACACCAATTTTCAATTAAATATAAATTTTTATGTAATAATTATTTAAATAATATAGTTATTCAATTAAACTGTAGACTGTTTATGGTTGCCAAGAAATGTAAATGTTAAAAAAAAAAATAATATAACATTATTTATTATTTTTTATAATGCTGTGATGTTTTATATTTTATTTTATTTATTTAATTTTTTTTTAGTTTTATTTTCCCCCAAGATTCTTTAATGAATAGAAAGTTCAAAAGAATAACATTTATTTGAAAAATAAATAATTAAATAAGGACAGCAATTTTCAATCAAATATACATTTTTATATAATAATGATTTAAATAATAGTTATTCAATTTAACTGTAGACTGTTTATGGATGCCACAAAATGTAAATGTTAAAACAAAATATAACATAACATAACATTATTTTAAATAATGTTTTTTTTTTTTTTATTTTATTTTATTTTCATTTTTGGAAACTGTGATAATGTTTTTTCCAAGATTCATTTAATGAACAAAAGTTCATTTAATGAACAGAAAGAAATTAATTTGAAAAATAAATAAACAAATAAAGAAAGACATACATTGTCAATCAAATATACATTTTTATGTAATTATTTAAATAATATAGTTATTTAATCTAACTGTATACCATTTATGGTTGCCACGAAATGTAAATATTTCTTAACAAAAATAATATAATCAATAATTAATTAATATTTTTGGAATCAATTCCATTTTTTTTTTTTTTTTTTTTTTTCTTTTTCCCCACACTTTGACTCTTTGATATATAGAAAAAAAAGCATTTATTTAAAGAAAAATAGCAATAAAAATAAATAAAAAAATAAAAGACACCAGTTTAATAAAAGTTATTTTTAAAAAAAATATAACAATTATTTAAATAATATAGTTGATTTAACTGTAGAATAAATATAAATGTTTAAAAAAGTAATTATTTATTCAACTAATAATCTAAATATTGGAGGCATCCCCCATAATATTAAATTGACATTTGCTGCTCAAGAAACATTTTTTTATTATTAACATTTATGAATAAAGCTATGCTACTTAATATGTGGAAACCATAATGCAGTTTTCTACATTTTTGAGTAGAAATGAAAAAAAAAAAAAAAAAAAAAAAAAAAAAAAAAAAAAAAACAGCATTTAGTTGAATAAGAAATAAAACTAAAAATACAGTTTGACTGCAGTCAAAAGAGCCATAAAACAATCTAGATAAACATGAAGACTAAAAGACATAAAGAATAACTCACAGCAGATGTGCAGAAGCAGGACAGTCCTAACAAATTGCTGTAGTCGTGGTTCCATATCACCTAGAAAAAAAAACAGCTGCAAGTCTGATATTCCTCATGCATTACATGCGAACAAAGTTCAGACAGATAAAGTTTATGAGTGAGATTACTGGATGCTTTTCATAACTCACCTCTCATAACTTCTTAAAAAACAACACTTGTATCCTGAAACTTAAAAACACTAAAGCGAAGCTCCCACAGTAAACATGTTTGTGTCTGTACAGGACTGGTGTATTCCGTGAACTCGTGCGTTCTGTGTTCAGAGTTCACCGAGTTAAAGGCCTTTAGGCGTCACCGTGTTTGCAAACTGAGCCGTTTCCCTTTTCCCTTTCCTGCGGAGTAAAGCCACTATTATCTGTTCAAACAAGCAGATTTTCCATACGGTAAAACCCTCCCATCACGCTACACACTTAAGATCAATTTGGACACTTTTATTTTTTGAACAAACTTGAATCCAAATGCAATAAACAAGAAACTCAAACAGCAGATTAATAAGAACAAATGAGGTAGAGAGCAATTAAATAACAATGATATTAAATTTTTGTAAACAAATCAGCTTATATCTGTCAGATCTATAGTAAGCATTTAAACAACTCACATTTTTAAAGTTTAGTCAATTTAACAGAATGGGTCATTCTTTACAAAGAACACAAGCACTTTTTTTTTTTTTTTTTTACATAAAACATGAATTTAATCAGATCTGCAGTATGACCATTTTTCAAGTAGAGTTAAAGTAAACAAACTGCAATCTCAGCCTGTATGACATTTTTCATTTCTAATCGTTAAAAGGTGGGAAAAAAAGCAAATGATATAATGAAAGTGATGTAGTATGAGTAAAATAAATAACCAAAACAACACCAAAGTAAAAAGTTTACATGTATTTTAAAATGTAAATAAATAACAATAAAATTTAAAAAAAAAAATTAAAATAAAAATAAAAAAAAACTATGTGGAAGGATTGAGCGGTTCTGATGGATTGCTTTTTTTTGCATCTCTTTCATTTTTGCATCTCTTTAGGTAAAATAACCTGCAATAAAAAAAATAAATAAAAAAGTTTTATATATATATATATATATATATATATATATATATAAAAATAAATAAATAAATAAAATAAAAAGTAAACAGCAGAGGGCTGGGTGATATAGTTAAAAAGATATCCAAAAATATATTTCATTTTAAATGCTGGCATTTTTTGTCAATGTTTTTTCATTCATGCAAATACTGAACTATGTATATTTTACTAGAGAGTTTCATAGAGTTTCAAAACGATTTAATCTAATACCATTTGTCCTGAAATCTACAGTCGTCCTGAGAAAAGGAAGAACTAATCTATGCTCACAGCAAAATAAAAATGATCACAATATTAACACATCTATTGTGAATGTTCAATATATGTCTTAAGTAGCACAGGTATATTTGTAGCAACAGCCAAAAATACATTGTATGGGTCAAAATTATTGATGTTTCTTTTATGCCAAAAATCATTAGGATATTAAGATCATGTTCCATGAAGATATTTTGTAAATTTCCTACCGTGAATATATCAAAACTTAATTTTTGATTAGTAATATGCATTGATAAGAACTTCATTTGAAAGTGATTTTCTCAGTGTTTAGATTTTTTTTTTTGCACCCTCAGATTCCAGATTTTCAAATAGTTGTATCTTGGCCAAATATTGTCCTATCATAACATCAATGGAAAGCTTACTTATTCAGCGTTCAGATGTTGATATATCACCCAACCCTAAAACAAACCTATAATGAGTCAGTAGAGGAGAGTAGAGGACTTACCCTGCCACGAGTGCCATCACTGTTACAACTCCAGCTGCAATCAGTCCTGCACAACAGGCCTGAGATTCTGATGAGAGTCAAAAAACACAAGACATTGAACTCAGCTGTAGAAAAGCTGACTGACATTTCTAGAAACCATATACTGAGTGCAATCCACTCAGATGCTTTATTCCACTCACACACACACAAAAAATGAAATACATAATTATAAGAATCACTTTAAAGTGGTATCTAGCCACAAGCTGCAATTATAGGTTCAAACACATCAGTGATTTAATAAACACATGATTTAAAAATCAGCAAACAGCAGAACCAGTTGTTCCAAAATTGGTACGTGTGAACGGTATGACATATTGAAAACTTTTTAGTAACTTTTTGGGGAGGATTTGATGAAAGTGCTATACGACTTCAAAATGTACATCTCCAAAATTTGAAAAAGGGAAAACATCATTTTTAAAGGAGAAGTCCACTTCCAAAACAAAGATTTACAGATAATTTACTCACCCCCTCGTCATCCAATATGTTATGTCTTCCTTTCTTCAGTCGTAAAGAAATTATGTTTTTTGAGGAAAACATTTCAGCATTTTTCTCCATATAATAGATTCACTGATTTGGTCCCCCCGAGTTTGAACTTCCAAAATGCAGTTTAAATGCGGCTTCAAACGATCCCAAATGCGTCTGTAAATGATTCCAGCCAAGGAAGAAGGGTCTTATCTAGCGAAACAATCGGTTATTTTCATTAAAAATAATGCAATTTATATACTTTTTAATGTCAAACGCTCATCTTGTGTTACTCTGCATGGACTGTTTCTTTCTGGTTAATGACAGTTCAACTTCAAAATCGTCCTATATCGCTGTTTTACCTTTTTTGTTAAGGGTGTTTGATCTTCTTTGCATGTTCACTTTGCAGAGACTGTGTCAGGACTTCTGCAGCGATGTAAGATGATTTTGAAATTATTTTTGAAGTTGAGGGAGAAAATACAATTGGAGTTTTTCGATCTACCCTAACTGTCTTTGTTTGAGATTTTCACTAGGTAAGACCCTTCTTCCTCGGCTGGGATCGTTTACTGCATTTGGGATCATTCGAATTTTGCATTTTGGAAGTTAAAAATCGGGGCACCATATCAGTCCATTATATGGAGAAAAATCCTGAAAAATCCTGTTTTCCTCAAAAAACAATTTCTTTACGACTGAAGAAAGAAAGACATAAAAATCTTGGATGACAAGGGAGTGAGTACATAATATGTGAATCTCTGTTTTGGAAGTGGACTTCTCCTTTAACTAACATTAATAAACTCTGTAACAAATAAAATGCTTGTTAGTTCATTTTAGTTAATGCATTAACTAATGGGACATTTTTGTGAAGTGTTTCCAAATTTTTTGTTTTTCTCTTGATGTTTTTTGCATGGTGTGGTGAACATCTTAGGGTAAAAAATGATATTTACATGGAACATTTATTTCTCAAAATTAAAAAATACCATGCGTTCTTGACAGTGAATAATACCTTTTGGCATTTGAAAGTGCGTAGTCACTGTCCCGAGGCTGCTCTTGACGATGCAGGTGTAATTAACGCCCTTAATCTCAGAGATATCCAGTCTGCTTCCATTTGCTAACAGGGCGGTTTGATTGGTTACTGTAACGCCATCAACCAGCCATGAATATTGAGGGCTGTCCCATTGCGTCATGCCATGATTATCAACAATACACTCCAGCACACGTGTAACTGACGCCTTTAGAGGTTCCACTAAAAAGAAAAAAAAAAGTATGTAAGAAAAACCATCCAGTTCAACTAGTTTTTTTTGGAGCTTTGCACGACATGTTGCTTTTAAATGTAAATATAGCTATGCGTGAGAAGTTATTCAAAACAGCTGACCAGTTGTGCAAGGGTCACGCATAAAAGAACATTTACATACACCTGCTTACCTATCTTTCGCACTTCTATGGAGTCGTGCTGCTGGTATCCATTGCTGTCTGTAACAGTGACCTTGTAGGTTCCAAAGTCCTCTTCTGCAACACCACTGACCCGCAGAAGTGCATCTCTTTTCTCCAAAGATATTTTGTTTCCAGGTGACAGTCTGACGTTGTCCCTCCCTCTCTCGCGGTCCCATGTCACCATGTCTATTTTGTCATCTGGGTCCTTCTCGAATGCGGCTTCCAAAACAATTGTTTGGCCCAGTGCAACGTAGATAGGTCGTCTGGTCAGAAAGTGAACTGATATTGCTCCATGAAGACACAGAGGCACTGATGATAGTTATTTGAAAACAAATAGTATGTTATTAGTATTGTAACTTACATAAAGTGCTGAGTGAGTAGCCAGATAGGCATGAACAAGTTAAACTAGTGACTGGTAACTATTTATTTTATGTTTTTACCACCTGAAATGAAAATGCATGTAAAATAATTATAATGCCATTTTTAAATGTGGTTTGAAGTATTTTTAGGAGGAAAAACTATCAAAGGCATGAAAACGGCTTATTTAATTCCTGTTGAGCACCTAATTAGAATAAACAATATATTAGCAATACATTTAAATAGCATTTTTATTTCCATTGTTTATTTATATTTTCTGTATTGACATAACTCCCATATTTTACTTTTTTTAATTAACAATTTTAATAGATTTGGGTCATTCTACAGAAATGTCCACTTTTGGTATGGCAAGATGCTTTAAAATGTATTTCTTTTTCTAACATTTAAACTTAGACCACATTATTAGATTACTTTTTGACTTTTTAAATACATATAAATGACAGCTTAATGATTTTTTTTTTTTTTTTATCTTTTTTGTACAATTATTTAAAGACCACATGTACCTTTTTTGTCACTGGTGTTACCTTCTTTGGCAATATTAAAGTTTTTATGAAATATTATTTCTTAATTTTTTTCAGCACCTGTTTTCAGTTACAGAAAAATAATGAAAATGCAAGAAACAAGGAAACTTTGCTCTTTCTATTTGCTCTTTCTATTTCTTTTCTTGCATTTTCATTATTTTTCTGTAACTGAAAAAAAAAAAAAAAAAAAAAGTGTATATTATTTATATATATATATATATATATATATATATATATATATATATATATATATATATATATATATATACAGAAACAGAATCCAACAGAATATATTTATATATATATACACTACTGTTCAAAAGTTTGGGGTCAGTACATTTTTATTGTTTCTTTTTTTTTTTTTTTTTTTTTTTTTTTAAGAAATTAATACTTTTATTCACCAAGGATGTATTAAGTTAATAATTAAAAGTTTATTAAAAGTTAATAATAAATAATTTACATTGTTATAAAATATTTATATTTTGAATAAACACTGTACTTTTTAAACTTGTTATTCATGAAAGAATCCTGGAAAAAAAAAAAAAAAAAAAAAAAAAAAAAAATCACAGGTTCCAAAAAATATTTGGCAGCACAACTGTTGATATTATCCAACATTGATCATTCTAATAATAAATCCGCATATTAGAATGATTTCTGAAGGATCATGTGACACTTAAGACTGGAGTAACAGCTGATAAAAATTCAGCTTTAACATCACAGGAATAAATTCTATTTTAAAGTATGTTAAAATAAAAAAAACATTATTTTATATTGTAAAAACATTTTGCAATATTACTGTGTTTTTTCTATATTTTTAATCAAATAAATGCAGCCTTGATGAGCATAAGAGACTACTTTAAAGACTATTACAAGTCTTACTGACCCCAAACTTTTGAACGGTAGTGTATATACATATATATATATACACACACATACACACACATACACAATTCCCTAACAGTAACCATACCATACTGTGTTTTCTTCTGTCACATTAAATAAATAAAACATAATCTTCTTATTTCTTGCATTTTTATTATTTCATGTGCTGAAAATGAGTAAATATCTAATAACTGAAAAGAGACAGTGGACTTAACATGGGCCTTTTTTCATAGATCTTTATGAAATAGGAAGAAGCAAGTCAAGTGATGTCATCAGTGTGATTTTCTTTTTTTTCTTTTTTTTATTTCAAAATAAACAATTTGTGTTAAACCGCAACACCAGTGACAACTCCAGGTGTGCTTGGAATGCTATATAACTAATTTAAAATCAAATATTGTCACATTAATTAATAGCTCAAGAAGGTGTAATTGTTCAAATAACATGTTGAATTTTAAAACATAAAGAAGTGTAACAGGGACAGAAAAATGGACATTTCCATAAAATGACCCATTTATGTTTGTGGACTGTCCTTTTTCTGCCCAGCAAAATGACAAGAAACACTCGTTTTGTACGCATCAAATTGACCAAACAACTTTTGTAGTTTTAATAAACTCTCTCGGACTCACTCAGAGTGACTGTGGTAAACAGAATCCAAAACAGCGTCCATGACCCCATGGCACCTGACAAATTAGACATGATTAGACAAAGAGTGATACTGTTTGTGCCTTCCTTATTTCTAATTAACTCACTCACTAATGCACGTTTGTGAAGTACTTTAATAAAATGCCTTTCAAGTCGAAATAAACGATCTTACCTTGACATTCGAAGCTCACACCCGTGTTTATTTCCTGTGGTATCACGCATTAACTGTCCATCGTCTTACTGCTACTGAACAGGTGTGTATACAAGCTTACCGCACATGACGTATGACGTCTGTAGATTACAGGTGTGCGTGACATCCAGGGCGCTGACGTATTTATAATCCAGCACTACAGCCTAAATGATTTTAATATCAGAAAACCTGTACGACTTCTCTTGTAATAATAATAATTAATTATTAATTTAGTAGTATTAACACATTTCTAATGCATATATGTATATATTCTTCTAACGATGACTGACACTCGAATCTGCTGACGATACAAAAGGGGGCGTGGCATGGTTGTAAACATTACACCTCAGGTTCGATCTGTATGAATAAATATATTCATATTAGGTAACTTTTTGTAAACCCATCGATGTAAAACAGCCATCGTGTTTATTTATACATTACTTTATTTTCTACACTAGCAAAAGACATTATTTCATTCTTTATCAGTTGTGATGATGCGGTGCAGGTGAGGCGTCAGACAGGTAAATCAGGAAGTGAAAGCAGTGATCGTGTTATTGCCGAAACCAAAGACGGATTTTGAAAACACGAAAATGAAAACCAAAGGAAGACTACTTAGTAAGTCTACAAAACGGCTTGAATTTCTCATTTTAATACAATCTACAACTAAAACGATTGTAGTCTCTAAGTGCTTTCGCACTAAACTGTAACGTTACAGTGTTGTTAATATGCATTCCCATATGAGGCAGTGATTGATGTCAGTATCTCTTTTAATTTGACAATGTCTTTTATTATGATTTATACGCTTTGATGTGTGATAGAACTAAACATCTGGAAACTAATTGAATGTTTTTGCTCAGGCGCTCCAGACTGACATGAACATTCTGCTGCATCCTGTTGTGGTTTTCTCACTGATAAGTAGGTTTTGCTTCTTCAGCCTGTCGAGATTGTCACGTGTGATAATGTAGAAAATACACAGGTGAATTTTACAGTGATTAAATGAGATATTAACAACAATAATACTTCATTTGTAGATCACTTTAGTCACTGAAAATACATTTGACAAGTTTACCTATTGTAAAAAAATATGTTTTGTACCTGATACACATTTTTTAAAGAGGTTTTATGTGCATTCAACATGATAAACATCTCAAACACCTTTTCTATATATATATTATATGACAGGAAATGTAGGCAATATACATCTACAAACCTAAAAATATCTTTCAGATGAAAACGCAAACAGCAAATAGATGTCTACATGATGGACATGTGTTTTCATGGAACTTTCTTACTAAATTTAAAAGTTAAGCATAAACAAATGCGACATGCAATAGATAACTGATGCAAAATGAATGAATAAATAAATGCATAAATAAAACCACTGATTAATTTTGAGCCATAAATGTAAACTAGAGATATCAGTATAAACTCATGTTAAAATGTTAAAAACTGATGTAAAAACAATTAGGTTAAATATTGATCACCATTTTATTGTTAGGTATGTCTGGGTTGTCAAGTGTCAAAACACTTGAAAACAAAACAGACAATTGTAAGAGATATTTTTACGGTTTTGTACAGGTACATAATAGTTGCACATTGTTAATTCCTGTTTTACAGCATTCCCAGAACTGCTATTTTAGGCTTTGACGTGCATTATTTGCGTCTCTTAATGCCACACCCATTTGAATGCGCATTTCTCTCATACAGATGTATCTGCATTTAAAGTTTCTTTTATTGTGTTTGTATTGTGGGTTTTTCAATTACTTCAATCACTAAGCAAATATATCAAAAGATGTGGTTAGCATCAAATAACACTTGCTTTGATATATTTTTTTTGTTACCCAATCCAAATCCATTCTGAAGTGTCAAAACTGAACAAATGAACTCTGAATGAAGCTTTCGCTTTCTTTCCATTCAACTCTCTGTAGGTTTGCCTTTGGTCGTTTTGTGTCTGGATCCTGTTCCAGTTCAGTTCGAGAAGACACCGGTGTTGGTGGCATCAGGGAAAGATGCCGTCTTCACAGTACAGACGGTGTCTGATGTGTCCCTCATTAGATGGACTGATAGCGCAGCAACTACGCTGGCGATGTGGGCCAACGGAGGCCCTGTCGTAATGTCTGTACCGCAGTACCAGGGCAGAATCTCTGTCACCGCCACTCAGCTCAAAATCACTAACAGCCAGATTCGTGATTCTGGAAACTACAGCGTCTCGGTAGAACCCTCGGCTAGCACTGGACTTGGTGTGAACACCCGTTCAGTGCAGCTCAAGGTGTTTGGTATGATCAAATGATGCTGCATATATCCACAATACTGACAGAACAGTAAACAGAGGACAGCTTTTGTGTTGCAGGGCATGTGCTGCATGCAATTTTCCAAAAATCAACAAAACAAAATCACCAAAGATTTAGGTTAAAACAGAAAACATCTTTTGTAGCTTGTCAGAGACTTGAAAATATAAAATATGTAAGAATAATCATTTTATTTTATAATTTCTGTTGTGATAGTGTCACTTATTGTTATGTTCAGATTTAGCTGCACAAATTAAATGAAAAAAAAAAAAAAAAAAAAAATATATATATATATATATATATATATATATAGTCATGACTACTTGTCATGGTCGTGACTTTGCATGACAAGTGTAAATAATATGGACTTTATTTCTACTTAGTGTAAATATGACAAACAAACAAACAAAAACATTTGACAGATTTTTAATTGAAACTTAGCTGGATAGCAAATTATAATGTAATATAAATATAATATAATATAATACAATATAATGTAATAGTGGTGTCAAACAATTAATCGTGATTAATCACATCCAAAATAAGTTTTTGTTTACATAATATATGTTTGTGTACTGTGTATATTTATTATCTATATATATAAAAACACATACATGGATGTATGTATTTAAGACACATATATTATGTTTATATATTAAATATATTTATATATAATATTGATAATATGAATAAAATTATATACATGTAAATATGTTCAAAATATATACTGTATGTGTGTAGTTTTATATACATAATATATATATATATATATATATATATATATATATATATATAAATCTCATAAAAAACCTAATTAATATTTATTACCTAATTAAAAAAATATTAAATTAACATTTGTTTATTTTTTTAAATGTCTATATTGTTTTATTAATTTTTTCAAGATTTATTCAAGATAAACTAAATAAAAATGAGAAATTGCCTTGGCATCTATCTGAAATAAAATAAGTTTTTTTAATAGTTTTTTTTTTTAACAAAAATAGTAACAAAAATTGTTTAGCTTTAGTTTTAGTTTTGTACATTCTTTCCAAAAAAGTGTTGAAACTTTGCATGCACATTCATGACCCTATATGAGAAATATTTACCTAAATAAATAAATAAATGAATAAATGAATGAATGAATGAATGAATGAAATAAAATAAAATATATAGTTTAGCCAGTGTTTCAGTGTTGAAAATCAAACTTTCTTCAACACAATAGGAGGGTTAATAATGTATTGTTTGCTCACCCTGTCATTGTTTCCATCTTCAGACGCTGTGAACGGAGTGAGTTTGTCTCTGCCGTCTCTGCCGCTGGAAGGTGGGAACGTGTCTCTGAGTTGCGGCTGGTCTGCGGGTTCAGAGGTCGGTGTGGTTTGGGGTAAAGGAGGCGCTGCACTGTCCTCCGACACCCGCATTACTATCAGCGCTGGATCTCTGCTCATCAAACAGGCCAGGAGAGATGATGCAGGAGAATACACGTGCACCGTCAGCAACGCCGTCAGCGCCCAAACCGCCAAGGCCACCCTCAGCGTTTACTGTGAGTCAGTAACATTTCATGCTGTGTCACTGCTGCAGAAACCTGCAGAAACTGATCGTCTTTTGGCGAATTTCTCTTTTCTGAGTTATGCAGCTTTTGACTGGAAATTTAACCCCAGTATGTTTTATATACACTATTACATAACTGTGGTATTTTAAAGCAATAATCCCCAAGAAGCCATGGTTTACATTGAATTTATAACAGCTAAGGGGCATTGTTAGGCACGATGTGAAACGGAGTGGCTAAAACCCCCTTAGCTGTTATAAATTCACTGTAAACCACAGCTTCATGGGGATTATGGCATTTATAAAACGATTATTCCATATACGTAGTATGGTTTAAAAAAATAAAACACAGCAAATAAAGTGTAATGATATATATAAAAACAGTATTCTTCCACCAAACAGTGTAGTTCCTCAGAAACAGTTGTGGTTACAACAAAGTAATTTACAACAGCTTCGACACGGCTCAACCGATCAAAATCAAGGACAGGACCTATCCATTTTATAATGGGTGTTTTCAGATAATCTAGTTCCAGACAAAATATTTCTGGTACTTTTGCTGTAACAGCAAAGCTGCTTGTGTTTACGCAAACAGTGTATTCAATTACATGAATAAAGTAATTATTATAAATCCATTATTCCAGAAGTTTCAAGAACTGATTGTTTGTCACAGTTCACACTTTTTATGACCAATAAATTAGCACGACTTACACAACTTAGTTTTTTCACTTATAAATGACAATAGTTTGACGTAACAAAAAAAAAAAAACGAATTATTACTACTTGTAAAAATTCCTGTTGCTTTAAGATTGTCCTGTTTTTTTTTTTTGTTTTGTTGTTAGCAATTTTATTAATTAATTTTTCCAGGTGTAAAAAAAAAAAATAATAAAAAATCACACTCACATATTCACTTAAAATTCCTATTGCTTTAAGAATTTTTTTTTTCAGTTGTATTAATGAATTTCTCCAGGTGTAAAATATATATATATATATATATATATATATATACATAATATTTTATCTAGTTGCAGGGCAGTACTTTTTATTTAGTTTCATTTGATGTACCAAAATAACTAAAAATAAACTAAAAATAAAAACAGAAACTGTATAGACATATTAAGCACAAAAATACTAAAATTAAAATTAAAACACAAAATATGAAAATAAAAACTAATTCAGAATAATAATAAAAATTACAATAGTATCAAAATTACACTAAAATAACAGGTTTTCCAAGACTGTGGGAAATAAAAAAAGACAAGATAAGAAATATGGATGTGAAATACTGTATGAACAATATGACAAATATAATAAAATAAGAAACACTGGTGTTTTACTGCTTGTTTTGTCATATTTTAAGTCATTTGGATTTTGAGTCAACTATAACTTTAAATTTTTAAATTTGATCAAATGTGACCCAGGACCACAAATCCAGTCAAATCCAGTCATAAGGGTCTTTTTTTTTTTTTTTAATTGAGATTTATACATCATCTGAAAGCTAAATAAATAAGCTTTCCATTGATGTATGTGTGTTAAGATAGGACAATATTTGGCTGAGATACAGCTATTTTAAAATCTGGAAGCTGAGGGTGCAAAAAAAATAAAAATACTGAGAAAATCACCTATAAAATTGTTCAAATGAAGAACTTAGCAATGCATATTACTAATCAAAAAATAAGTTTTGATACATTTACTGTAGGAAATTTACAAAATATTTTCATGGAACATGATCTAATGATTTTTGGCCTAAAAGAAAAATCTATCATTTTGACCCATACAGTTTGTACCCGTGCTACTTATAACTGGTTTTGTGGTCCAGGTGTGCTAAGTAGTTTTAATTTCATTAATAAGACCTCAGACGAGTTTATATTCTTAGCATACGTTCAGAAACATGGACAAATGACTAAATAGCTTGTAATGTTCCAGTTTGCTGGACAAACATAACAATAACATACAAGACATATTTTGGATTAATTTATGCTTCACTAGTGACTAATTGCAATCTGTTTGAGGGACATGACAAAACTGGTTCTACCAATAGTCTGGCCAATGGCAGATGGAGAAGTGTTTGAAACCAAGGAGTGTTTTTGCAATTCTGTGCAGTGATTTAGTTGTATTGTTTTGAGTGTGTTGTTTTGAACTCAAGTGTTTCATAATGTGAAGCAATTTTTGCACTGATAACAGACTTACTCATGCATCGTAAATAATAAATCAGATCTTGGTTGGTGTCGTACAAGTTTAAAATAAAAAGAAAATAATTAACTACAATGAAGCACAAGTATTTAATTGACTAGATTATCAAAAATAGTAAGATGGTGCCACTTTCTCCTGTTGTGTTCTGCATAATGTATAATAATATCTTTGATGGATGGACAGTATTTTACATTTTTAAAATGTTAACAACAACAACAACAACAACAATAATAATAAGTATTATTATTACTATTATTGTTATTAATATTATTTTTTTTTCCAGGTCTAAAAAAAAAAACTGAAATATTCACTTAAAAATTCCTATTGCTTTAAGATTTTATTTATTTATTTATTTATTTATTTATTTACCATTTTTATTAATTAATTTTTCCAGGTGTAAAAAAAATCGCACTCAGATATTCACCTAAAAATTCGTATTGCTTTAAGATTTTAACAATATGGCTAAAAAAATTTAAATATTTTACATTTTTAAAATGTTTACAAATGTTAACAACAACATTTTTTTTATTCATATTTTTAGCAGCAATAATAATAATAATAATAATAAATTTAGCAGCAGCAATAATAATAATAATAACAATAATTTTTTTTTTTTAAGGAATCAAAAATAGACTGTAAGACGGTGTCACTGTCTCCTGTTGTGTTCTGTGTAATGGAGAATAATGCTTAATATCTAAATATTTTATTACATTTTTACATTTTTATTTTTAAAAATACCAATAATAATAATAATAATTATTATTATTATTATTACATTTTGTTCTTAATATTACTGTTTAGAAAAATGTAAATTTCTGTGAAGCTGCTTTGAAACAATATGTATTGTAAAATACGCTGTACAGTTTATTTTTATTATTATTGGTTTTTTTTTTAGATATTATATATTAAATCCCACATGGCTAGCATTTTTCACTAAACTCTCATAAAAAATAATTATGACATAAAATTATGGTGATATGAAATTAATCATGCAGTGATACAAGATTGGAAAATAGCTGGACAATATGGCCAAAAATATCTAAATATTTTTTTTATTTTTATTTATGTATTTTTTTCTGATAATAATAATAATAATAATAATAATAATAATAATTATTATTATTATTATTATTATTATTATTATGATAATTATTATTATTAACATTTGTAAACATTTTTTAAAAATTAAAATATTCAGGTTTTTTTATTTTATATTTTTGTTAATTTCTCAGATGGTCCAGATGCCCCACAGTTGACCAAGACCTCAGGTGAGTGTGTTGGCGGTGGAGATGCTACGGTGGGACAGACGGTGCGGCTCACCTGTACGTCTGCCTCTCTACCTCCTGCCTCCTTCTCATGGGAGCTTAACAACCAGCCGGTGACCGGCGGCCAATCAGGGAGTGGCGTGCTGAGTCTGCAGATCTTTTCCACCAATCAGAGTGGCCGTTACACCTGCATCGCCCGGAATGACGTCACAGGAGGGACATCGAAGCAGCAGATAGACCTGGCCATTGTGGGTGAGTTAATGGCTCTCTGTGGCACTTTGGTGACAGATGCATCTGTCAGTTCATTCTTCGGCCTGACATTCATTTTCTTGACCGGCGAGGGAGTAATCAACCACAGGATTGATAAATTCATGTGTCAGCTCACTAGAAGGAGTCATAATTTTCATCCGCCTACACTGATTTTCCTTTCCAGGATACTTTCTTCTATTTGCTGGCTCTATTATTGATGTTTCTGTGATGTGTTTTTTCTTTGCCCTTTATGTCCTGGCTCCATTTCTGTCTTCTGTTATTAGCAGTGCTTGTTAATCAAATTCTTCAAATGTAAAATATAAAAATCATGTTCACAGGTACCTGTCTCAGCGGTGGTGCCGTAGCAGGGATCGTCATTGCCTGTGTTGTTGCACTCATTATAATTATCGTTGTAATTATCGTGCTGCTGCGACAAAGAAATGGTGCGTCCCTCCTAAATGCCTTTGTTTATTGTTTTGTTTTATGATGCCAAAAGGTCTGACATGATTATATGCTCTTATTTGCAGTTGATCGGAGACTCAGAGATACTATTGGACTTCAGAAGATGAACCAGAATGAAGGAATCACAGTAAGATGGCGCCATTTTCTCTATTGTGTTCTGTGTAATGTAGAATAATACCTCAGACAGACAGCATGGCTAAAAAAAATCAACATATTTTACTATATATATATATATATATATATATATATATATAAAGTTCATTTGCAAAAACAGACTATTCAGTTTCTAACAATTTTCAAAAATCATGTTTTCATTGTGCATTATCTCAATTAATTAGTCAAGTAAAAATAACTAAAAAATACAGCTAACACAATAAAATGCAAAAACATAACATAAACAAAACACAAAAACAACACTAAAAAACATGTTTTTTTTTTAATCTGTTTATATGTTACAAATAAAAACAATCATGGTTATTATTATTATTTGTTAAAATAAACAAATATATTATTATTGTTATTAATAGTTATTGTAATTATTTGTAAAAAATATTTACAAAGATTTTATAATTATAATTATTATTAAATATTATTATTATTAATATTAAAAATAATGTTAAATAGTAAAAAAATATATATAAAATATTTAAAATTAGATTTTATTCACATGGTTTTTGGAAAGATAAAAAAAATATATAAAATAATATAAAAATTGTATTCACATGTTATATATGATATATTACATATAGTTTTATTTTTTATTGCAATAATAATAATAAATGTTATTCATATTAATATTTTATCTGATATTTTATATATATGTAATATGTGTGTGTATATATATATATATATATATATATATAGATAGATAGATAGATAGATATATTATTTTTACAATTTTTTTTTGTACTAAACAAGGAAAAATCATATTGGATTTTCATTTGCATGAACCAGTAGATTAATACAAAGTGATAATCGGCAACATTTGCTTACAGTGAACAATAGCACACAGAGATAATGTGAACTTTTTATAGATGATGTAATTGTTTATTCTAAACGTATTCACATCAATGAATTGAACTTACCAACTCAACCACTGTTTTTGCTATTTAAGAAGGTATTAAAACATATTTCTATTAACACTTTCATACTTGCTTTTTGCAAGAAAACAATTATAAAACCAGTTTATTGTCTTTTAGAAAACATAACAACCACATAAAAGCACCTTGCAATCATTGCAAAGTACATGATGTTGCCCAGCCTCAACATCTCTTTCAATTTACAATAATACCTTTTTTCACATGTTCCCTTCCCACAGATTGCGAACAGAGCTCTTGTCAATGGAACCCACCCTGATCCCACAATACACAACTCGCTCCCACAAAACTTTACTGCCGTTCCCAATAACAACAATGGGAACATCAACACAATGTCACAAAACATGCCCACCAACTCCAACCCACTCCATCATAATGGCCATCTGAACACTGATGTATTCCAACACAACTTCAGTACAGTCCCAGACAATGGGCATCTAAACAACAATTCATATCCAAACAATGACCCTCAGAGATCGTTCCCACAGCCTGTCCAACCCAATCCTAATATTCTCATACAAACAGGCAATTCTCAGCCTGGTGCGCTTGCCCCTACAGTTCACGTTAACCTCAACACCTTGCCACGTAATGACCAGTTTAACAATGCACAACCTCAAACGGTGCATGTCAACTTGAACACATACCCTCCAGAAACAAATCAGATGCTCCAGCAACATCCAGACCACAGAGAAAGTGCACTACAAAGTCAACATACTAATAGCACCCATCAAAATCATTCTCAGACTGGCTTGCTGAACTCCGAGCTATTGAGATTAGGTAGTCAGACAGTGCTCAATAATGCTTCAACAAATGGTTCTCGCCAACCCAACGGCCTCATTCAGACGGGACACTCACATCCCACCAATCAAACCAATGCAAACCGCCGAACTGCCAACTCAAGATCATCAGAAGACAAACGAACTCGACGGTCACTCCCTGTTCAGACCAACAACCAGTTCAGTGACACCAGAACGCACCTCCAACAGATGCCTTGGGACCTTTTGCGGGGAACGCCGGCGTATCCCAACCCCGAAGATGACAGTTCGAACAGTACTGGATCCTCAGATCGACATCACAGATCTACGCAACGGGATACACGGAGAGATCGTCCTACTCAGAGATACCGGGAAACCGAACCTTCGGGAAGGTTGACCCAAGCTGCGGCTTCTCCCCAAAGAAGAGACCTCCAGAGATCAGTTGTGCTCAGCCAGTCTCAAATGAACTCAAATGTGCCAAGACAAGTAATCCAACAGAATTTGAGCACACAACCGCAAGTCCAGTCTCAAATCCAAACCGCAATACCTCAAACCTCCCAGGGACAGAATCCAATCCCCACTGGTCTACCAAGGGGAACGGCTATACCTCAAACACAAACTGGCACTAGACCAAATCAGACTGTGCCTCAGCCATCCATGTCTCAGCCTCTCACTGAGGCTGCTCTACGCCAACACACCACCCAGACCGATAACCCATTCGCCAATCGGATCCAGCAGACTCAAGCTGTCTTGCAGAACCCTAGACCTTCTCAACCCGTCCAGCAGCTCAACAAAGCAGGCCAGAAGCCTCCTACTCCACCTCCAGTGCTGCGGCCGGACGAGTTCCAGAAACTTCCACGTCAACGCATGCAGCAGCCGCGCACCGCCCAGCCCGTGAATGTGCAACGTAGACACAGATCTCCAAACACGCACAGGCAGACTCGAGCGTTGCATACAAGTCCTCAGCGAATGCCAGGAGTGCATCCAATGCATGCAACCATGCATGGGCACCCAACACACATGCAACAGGTATGTAACCTGACAGTACTATATATAAGTTCTCTTCTAAAACACGTGACTGTTATGACTGTTGCATTCAATGTAGTGGCCATGTTTTGTACAGTCAATTTGTGACCCTGGACCACAAAACCAGTCATAAGTAGCATGCATGGGTCAGAATGATTGATTTTTCGTTTATGCCAAAAATCATTAGGATGTTAAGTAAAGTTCATGTTCCATGAAGATATTTTGTACATTTCCTATTATAAATATATCAAAACTTAATTTTTGATTAGTAATATGCATTGCAAAGAACTTCTTTTGGACAACTTTGAACACGATTTTCTCAGTATTTTGATTTTTACTGCACCCTCAGATTCAAGATATTAAAATAGTTGTCCTGTCCTTTCAAACCATGCATCAATTGAAAGCTTTTTATTTAGCTTTCAGATGATGTATAAATCTGAATTTGTAAAAATTGACCCTTGTGACTGGTTTGTGGTCCAGGGTCACATTTAATTAAATTAAAAAAATGTAAGAAATTGTTTCAAAATGTGATGAAAATGTGCTCACCCATGTTTACATCCAAAATGTAGATGAGTTTGTTTCTTTATGAGAGCAGATTTGGAGAAATTTAGCGTTTCATCATTTGCTCTTCAGTGAATGGGTTCCGTCAGAATAAGAGTCCAAACAGCTGATAAAAACATTACAATAATCCACAAGTAATTTACATGTCTCTAGTCAGTTAACATGGAATGGAAAATCTGTGTTTGTAAGAAACAAATCGATCATTAAGATGCTTTAACATGTTGCTTCTGGCCAAGTCCATAATAATAAAAAAACAACTTATAAAAAGTTGTTTCAACTTAAAAATTTGTTTCATGCTGCCTTAAAATGTACTAAATTTAAGTTTGCTCAACTCAACTCAACTCAAATGTCCACGACTACACCACGACGACTAAAGTTTAAGGCAGCGCGAACACTTACTTTTTTTTTTTTTAAGTTGAAACAACTTTATTTATTTTTTTTTTTTTTTTTTTTTTTTTTACAGTGCATAATAATGCTTCCTCCAGTGAAAAAGTCCATCTTCTGTTGTTTCTCACATCAAAATCCACCTACATATTTGTTTAGAGCTGTTTTGGCTTGTGAACAGTGCTTGATCTGTGCAGATTTCTCTCCTGATTCAGATCAGATGACTTTTTCACTGGAGAAAACAATGTCATGGATAGAGGACTTGCATTCAGAAGCAACGGATTGATGTTGAAAAACACCTTAAGGGTGAATTTGTTTCTTACAGACATGCAGCTGTTAATTGATGGTCTGGAGTTGTTGAATTGGGTGGAAATTTTTTACAGTGGAGTATTTATATTCATGCTTTAGTGACGTTCTGTTCCAACACCAAAGTGAGCCAAGCTCATAGTCAGTGTTTTAAGACATCATGGGCGTTTGACGTGAAGGATGTTCACGTCACATCCGAGATGTTGACATTAAATTCAAGGTAGCTGACAAATCAACAGAACTACATAATGATAAAAAGTACATATTAAAAATGGACTATTATTAAAATGTTCATGACACAAAAAAAAACATAGATTTTAAAAACTGTTCACTGAAAGTTTTTTGGGGAACTTGAAATGGTTCTTCTGCAGCGTCGCTGTGAAACAAAGTGTATGTACAATGTATATTTATGCTTATTAGAATACCACAATGTCAGCTGATGTAAAATTAACACGTGCTATTTGTGTTTCACCCATGTAGATTACAGCGTTTCCAAATAAGTCACTTATGAATATGTTAAGGCCCTTTCATATGACTCTCATTAAGACTTTAGCACTCTGTTTTGACCTATATATAAAAAGGCTTCATCACAGGAAAGCAACTTTGCAAGGTTGCTAGGTATGAAAACAGGCAATGCATATTGTAAACCGTGAAAACACAAAAAAATATTGCCATATATACAGAACAAATATTTGTTTATGGTATTGCATTAACTAATGTTACCAGATACAACGTTTGATTTTTAGCATTTTGACTAAGATAACATTAAGACTGATAAATACTGTAAAAGTTTTGTTCTGTGTTTACAAATGAGACCTTATTGCAAAGTGTTAACAAATTAGTTTCTATTCAGACTTTCAGTTTGACTTTCTCATGGGCAAAATTACAAGTTGCATGGATGAAATTCCAAACAGGCAGTAAAGAATGTAAAAGTGTGAGAAGTATATCAATAAGTGTAGAAATAAATATAGAAATCTAAAAAATAAAATAAAAATATATACTGGTTAAATGCTGATGATTATATACTGACATAATACTGATGAAATTTCAACTTTTAACTTTTTAAGTTATACAAGATTCAGCTAGACAAGATTTTAAAAATGAGTTTGGAGTAATTCTGCGTTTCATCACTTGCTCATCAATAAGTCTTCTGCAGTGAATGAATGGGTGCATCACAATAATTCACAAGTAATCCACACTACTCCAATCCAGTCAGTTAACCATGTGAATGCAAAACATGTTTGTAAGAGATAAATCAGTCATTAAGATGCTTTAACTTTAACTAGCGTCTAGGCAAAATATCACAGTACATAGTCCATAATAATACTTCCTCCAGTGAAAAAGTCTATCACCTGTTGTCTTTCACATAAAAATCCACCCACATATTTGTTTTGGCTTGTAAACAGTGCTTGATCAGTGCATGGTTTGGTGTTAAAAACACCTTAAGGATGGATTTGTTTCCTACAAACATGCAGCTGTTTGCTTCACAAGATGTTAATTGATGGACTGGAGTTGCTGAATTGGGTAGAACTTTTTTACAGCACAGTATTTATATCCATGCTTTAGTGACGCTCTGTTCCAAAACGATTAAGATTAAAAAAGATTAAAAACTATCAAAATGTTTTTCACACCAAAAAAAACATAGATTGCAAAAACTGTTCACAGAAAGGTTTTTGGGGAACTTGAAATGGTTCTTCTGTGGCATCACTGCAACACCCTTTTGCCTTTGTGCTTATTAGAACACCACATTGTCAGCTGATGTAAAATTAACACATGCTATTTGTGTTTCACCCATGTAGACTAGAGCATTTCCAAATATGTCACTTATGAATGTGTTAAGGCCCTTTCATATACTTGCATCAAGACTTTAATGCTTCGCTTTGACCTGTATACAGTGGCCCAGTGGCAAATGATTGGTCTATAATTTTAATGGTAGGTTTATTTTAACAGTGAGAGACAGAATAACAAAAAATAAATCCAGAAAAATGCATTTCAATACAGTTATAAATTGATTTGCATTTTGATGAGTGAAGTATTTGACCCCTTTGCAAAACATGGCTCAGTGCTTCGGGGCAAAACCCTTGTTGGCAATCACAGAGGTCAGATGTTTCTTGTAGTTGGCCACCAGATTTGCACACATCTCAGGAAGGATTTTGTCGCACTCCACCTTGCAGACGTTTGGCAACTCGAACCTTCAGCTCCCTCCGCAGATTTTCTGGGATTAAGGTCTGGAGACTGGCTAGGCCACTCCAGGATGTCCATGTGTTTCTTCTTGAGCCACTCCTTTGTTGCCTTGGGTGTGTGTTTTGGGTCATTGTCATGCTGGAATACACACCCACCACCCATTTTCAATGAGGGAAGGAGGTTCTCACCCAAGATTTGACAGTACATGGAACTGTCCATCGTCCCTTTGATGCGAGGAAGTTGTCCTGTCAACACCTCTATGTTGAGGATGGTGTTCTTGGGGTCATAGGCAGCAATTCCTCCTCCTCCAAACATGGCGAGTTGAGTTGATGCCATAAAGCTCAATTTTGGTCTCATTTGACCACAACTCTTTCATCCAGATCTCCTCCGAATCATTCAGATGTTCATTGGCAAACTTCAGACGGGCCTGAACATGTGCTTTCCTGAGCAGGGGGAACTTTCGGGTGCTGCAGGATTTCAGTCCTTCAGGGCGTAATGTTACTAATTGGTGACTATGGTCCCAGCTGCCTTGAGATCATTGACAAGATCCTCCTGTGTGGTTCTGGGCTGATTCCTCACTGATTCCTGAAACTCTTGCATGGAGCCTCAGACTGAGGGAGATTGACAGTTATTTTGTGTTTCTTCCATTTGGGAATAATCGCACCAACTGTTGTCACCTTCTCACCAAGCTGCTTGGCGATTGTCTTGTAGCCCTTTCCAGCCTTGTGTAGGCCTACAATCTTGTCCCTGACATCCTTGGACAGCTCTTTGGTCTTGGCCATGGTGGAGAGTTTGGAAACATTGATTTATGGCTTCTGTCGACAGGTGTCTTTTATACAGGTAACAAGCTGAGGTTAGGAGCATTCCCTTTAAGAGAGTATAAAAGATACCTGTATAAAAGACATATGGGAGCCAGAAATCTTGCTGATTGATAGGGGATCAAATACTTATTTCACTCATTAAAATGCAAATCAATTTATAACTTTTTTTAAAATGCATTTTTATGCATTTTTTGTTGTTATTCTGTCTCGCACTGTTCAAATAAACCTACCATTACAATTATAGACTGATCATTAATTTGATAGTGGGCAAACGTACAAAATCAGCATGGGATCAAATAATTTTTCCCACGCTGTATGAAAAACGCTTTGGATAGCATGACAGGAAAGGAATTTTGTGAGGTTGGAAACAATGTTTACATGAAACAGTGAAAACACAAAAAAAGATCATTGTTTGTTCATGTTGATGTTTGTTCATAATGCATTAACTAATGTTACCATATATAGTCATAGCCAAAAATATTGACAGAGAAGAACAAAAAAACAGAGAAGAAAAGTCAAATCTGATACAATTCCACACAGAATCCAAAAGTATTGGCACCCATAACTTAATATTTGGTAGCACCCCCTTTGGAAAAAAATAACTAAAATCAGTCGCTTCCTGTAACCATGAATGAGTTTCTTACTCCTCTACTGGAATTTTGGACCACTCTTCTTTTGCAAACTGCTCCAGGTCATTCAGATTTGAAGGATGCCTTCTCCCATCTGCTGTTTTGAGATCTCTCCACAGGTGTTGTGTGGGATTTAGATCTGGACTCATTTCTGGTCATTTCAGAACTCTCCAGCGCTTGTTTGTAACCATTTCTGAGTGCTTTTTGAAGTGTGTTCAGGTCATTGTCCTACTGGAAGACCCATGACCTCTGGTGGAGACCCAGCTTTTTGACACTGGCCACTGTGTTGCGCCCCAAAATTCTTTGATATTATCGGTATTTTATGCAGTGGTGTTCTCCTGGGTCTCCTACCATAGCGTCCCTTTTAATTCAGATGGTGATGGATAGTGAGAACTGACACTGTTGTATCCTGTGTCTGCAGACAAGCTTGAATTTGTTTGGAAGTCAATCGGATTCTTTATCCACCATTCGAAAAATCCTTCGTTGTAATTTTTCATTAATTTTGCTCCTCCGTCCACGTCCAGGGAGGTTAGCTACAGTGCCGTGGGCTGTAAACCTCTTGATGATATTGTGCACAGTGGACACAGGAACATTAATATCTCTGAAGATGGACTTGTAGCCTTGAGATTGTTCATGTTTTTCCACAGTTTTTTCTCTCAAATCCACAGACAACTCCTTACACTTCTTTCTTTTCTCCATGTTCAGTGTGACACAACACAAAGGTTGAAAAGTCAACTTTCGTCCATTTTAGCTGGTTGCAAGTGTTATTACTATATTGCCACAGTTGTGTCTAAATACAAATTACAGGAGCATCACATACTTATTTCTTACAATTTTGACAAGGTGCCAATAATTTTGTCCAGTGCAAACAAAAACAATAAGCATGTGAACACCAAAACATTTGCAATTGGAACAATTTTCTGAGAGAAGCTAGAATTGCAAGGGTGCTGATATTTTTGGCCATGACTGTAGAACTGTTGATTTTAAAAATGTGTTGAGTGTTGACTAAGATTACATTAAATGCTGTACAAGTATTGTTCCTATTATAAAGTGTTACCAAATTAGTTTGTGTTCAGACTGTTCAGTTTGACTTTCTCATTGGCAAAATTACAAGTTACATGGAAAGAATTCCAAACAAGAAGTAAATGATATATAAATGTAAACAGAAAATAAGAAATGCACAGAAATGCATTGGGATGCATTCAATAGCTCTTAAAGTTTGACAGTTAAGTTTAGTTCCTTTTATACTAAAAGATTAACTTGAATGCAAAGTTGGACTTGTTATTGCACAGACAGACTTTTCATACGTCATGCAAATCGTCTGATAATCACTGGCTTTCAAAATCAAAGATAAGGTCAGCAGATAGGGTTGAAACAGAACTTTAAGCTGGGCCAACGCTGTCACCTATGCCGAGTTCAATTCATTGGGCAACGCTGACTCGAGTAACGTGAAAGGGCCTTTAGACATGATTTATATCAAATGAAGCATTTTGTTCTTTCTTTCCCCCTTCTTCTCTCCCTCAGGTCCACAGAGGCAGACCCAGACGTTGAGAAAATGCAGCGCTCGTCTGGCTCGACACCATTTGCACGGTGAAAAACCTTGCACAAAGCACAATGTCTCTCTGGTGGAAAGAAACAAATGCTCAGCCATTCCTCCGGCCCTCGGCTTATTGTGCCGTACAAATCTTTGTGTTTTGTCGGAGAGACCGAGAGAGAGATTGATAAAAAGACTGATCTTTTTGTTTCTCTCGCTCAGCTGTCACGTAGGCATGTGAAAGCCATGGCTGTCGTACGGGACACTTTGTGAATTTCATCCGTCGGAACAATGCTGCTTTGGGATTTTTCTTGCGCTCAAGTGTCTGAAAATAAAACACAATGCGGTGTTTTTTCACAGACAGGAAGACTTGAACAAAATCCAAATGAATTAGGACGGCTGGCAGAGCTGAACTACTAAATGATAAATAATGGACTGCCACTGTTTGTCCTCTCGCAACTATTTATTCAGCTTTCTGCTCACAGATGCTTCTTGTAGCGCCGCTCAATTAGTGCGATCCGCTACGGTGCGTTTGTGGATGGATTGCGCATTTGAGTATGAAGGAGACCCACCTAACGGACGTGTAATTAATTAAGCTCTTTAATTTTTATGTTAATGATGTGGAAAATGCTAATGAGTTTAAGTAAAATAGGCTGTTGACAGGCCCGGCAAAAAATATGATGAAAACCAAATGTTTGGTCAGATGGTTTATGTCATGAGTTTATTACAAATAAATTCTCTATTTATCCCTTATACAAGATTTCTTGTAGAAGAAGTCAGTGTACAGCTGAAGTAATGAAGCACTACTGAAGCCTCAAGAAACTTCCGTCTTTGACTTCAACAGAAAGCCTTCTAATAATTGCAAACACAGATTAAATTAATATCGGTTCAATGTGCATGTATTTATAGATGTGCAATGCACAAAAAAATGTTCCTTTCTGTTTGGAAAATAAATTCCCTTCTTTCAGTAAACGAAAAATGCGTCGCTTCTTTCCTGTTTTGTCATCGTAGGTGCAGCATGTGTCAAAGTGACATCATGAGAAATAGCTTTAAAGACTCCAGAAGCATCACATTATCAATTCTGAATCTGTAATACTGGACTGATTTATTAAGGTATGGTAAGGTAATATTTTGCTACTACTATTTTTTATTCTTTTTTTAGATTAGTTTGTGATGATGATTTCTTTGAAGACCACTAACTTGTTTTGGTTGATTTGAACATTTGCTCTTATCTATAGGCTACAGAGAAAACATTTAAATGTATGTAATTATATATTCATAAAAATCGAATTGTCATAAATCATAAATATGTGTTCCTCAAATACCATAATATGCATTTAAATATTTACAAAAAAACATCAATTGCTAAAATTATTTTTAGGGCTTACTTTTTCATTTCTTGTAAGAATTAAATATTTTTTTACATTTACAAATGTATTTGTATATTCATATATCTAAAAATAAAATAGTTCTGAAACATATGTATATATGCATATTATGTACACATACATATAATTGTCTTAAAAGTGTTGGTTAATTCTCTCATGTATGTTTCAGTTTTGAGTTGCTAGATCTACAAGCAATTTTTTTTTTTCCCTCACATTATCACTTATAACCCACATTTGCATTGCTGGGGTTTCCCTTTAACAAGTTTCACGTTTCACATTCATATATATATACATAAACATAGACCGTATAGATGCAGCTGAATTCATATTCTAAAAATTCAATTACTATTTTGAGCATTAGCTTTACATTTTTTTTTTTTTTTGTAGCTTTTAGTAATTGAAACCTAATCATGCATTCTGATCTCAGTATGTGTGTTGCAGAATTCTTTCTTTTCTCAGTAATAACACCTCATGTCACAAGTTTCTACATGTATTTCCTGAGATGTGATGCTGTATATTTAGAATTTATTTGAGCCTATCCTATACTTACTGCATGCTTTTATTATTTTTTTCAAGCATACAGTAGATGCATATTGAGATGCAATTGTTTAGTTTAGTCAGTCCCATCTGTACTGAACTGTTTTTATTTTCATTAATAAGTGACCTACTTACCAAAAATAGAACTCTTTACTTCCCTAAAGCTCCATTGTGTAGTCAAGATGCTGGATTAGATACCCGTGCCTGTAGAGGATAATTACATTAATAGAATAACTTCTATAAAGCAATATTTCACAGATACTAAAGACAATAAAACGGTGGTTGGGATTATGCTAAACCATTGCTTGCCAATTTTTAGTACTGAGAAGATGCTTATCAACTTCCTGTTGTGTATAAATGATAGTGTTTGTTCTCAAGAGACAAGGGTGACAGAATCTCAACATGCATCAGTTAAACATTTAAACATTTAAATGTCGCATGAGACGCTCTGAATTGTAGAGTATGGCATGTATTGCTCTTGATTCAGCTCAGATGAGAAGCATATCTTTAGCAAACATTTGCGTGTAAGGATTGGAATGAGTATTTTGTGTTCCACCAATACTGCCTGGCAGATATCAGATGATCTGAAACACCTTTGAATTAGCAAAATGGTAAAGGTTAACTGTGGAAACCCATGGAAAAAAAAGTCATGCTTTGGCATAACATAATTATTGCATAAAAAGTTTGACCTGCTAAATTAAAATGATTAGATAGGATGTTGAAATGATGGCATGCTAAGTATTATTATGACTAATTATATCAAACATTGACTGCTATAATGACTTATGTCATAATTATGCCAATTTTAACTTTTTATCTCATGTCATTTGTCATAATTAATTGTATGTAAATTTCAATTCTCCTAATTCAAATCTCATAACTGGCATATTGTCATAATTATTCTTTTAATTATCATTTTATAATTTCACCTTTTATCTCATATTTCTGACTTAGCATGTCATAATTATGACTTTTTTAATCTCATAATTTTGGCATAATTATGACTTTGTATATCATAATTTCACCTTGTTATCTTACTTTTTTTTATCTCATAATTTTGACTTTTTCTTATAACTAACCCTTCACAAAAGCCCGCCCCCCTTAGTTACTGTTGCTATGTGTGACAAACACTGCCACTCTCACACTACACGTTCTCACGAGGTGAAATATGTCACAGAGCAAAGAGGAAACTGACAACATGCTGACAGCCTGGTGTGAAACAAAGTATCAGCTTTAGAATTTTGTCATTTATTTGAGAAATTCAAACAATAAATACCGATTTGTGGCTCTTTAATGTGTCGTGACAGATCACTGTATTGCCTCAGTTCAAGCAGCACATGTAACCAATCGCCTTTTCATATTTACTTAAAGCACGAAATGACATTAACATCAGAACGCATTTAGTTTCAACCACGGAACAATATGAATACGCACCATTTTGCAAGTGTAAGTCCACCAAAATGAATCTACTCTCCTGTCTGTGTCGTTTGTCAGAGAAGATAGTGGATTCGGCATTCTGATTGGTCAGATCATCTGTCAGTCAAGCTCTATGACTTATCTCATAATTATGACTTATTTAGTATGTCATAATTTTGACTTTCTATTTCATAATTGATTTTTTATTTCATTATGACATTTTAGGTCATAATTTCAACTTTTTCCTCATACCTTTTATCTCAATTTTCGTCATAACTATGACTTTTATCTTATAATTATGACTTAGTATGTCATAATTTTGACTTCCTATCTCATAATTGACTTTTTATTTCATTATTATGACAATTTAGGTCATAATTTAACTTTTTCCTCATACTCGAATTTTTGTCATAACTATGACTTATAATTATGATGTCATAATTTCGACTTTCTATCTTATAATCAAGTTTTTGTCATAATTATGAGGTAGTATGTCATAATTTGTACCTTTTTCTCATAATTGACTTTTTATTTCATAATTTACGTTTTAGGTCATCTTTTTAACTTTTTCTCATAATCAAGTTTTTGCAATGACTATGACTTTTATCTTACAATTATGACTTATTTTGAGTTACTATCTCATAATTGACTTTTTATTTCATTATTATGACATTTTAGGTCATAATTTAAATTTTTTAACTTTTTGACTTTCTATCTCATCAAATTTTTGTCATAATATATCATAATTTATATATTTTTTTTTTCCTCATAATTGACTTTTTATTTCATAATTATTACATTTTAGGTCATAATTTCAACTATTTCTCATAATCATTTTTTGTCATAATAATGACTTGGTGTGTCTAATTTGTCTTTTTCTCATAATCGAATTTTCGTCATGACTATGACCTTTATCTCATAAATATAAATCAAACAGATTATTTTTTTTTCTTTTTAATCTTACGTAATCTCAAATCTACCAAAGCATGTTTTTTTTTTTTTTTTTGTGATGTGCAGGAAATATGCTTCCACAGTAAACAGCATGAAACTTAACATTAAAACACTTCTCTGTCTTTTCTTACAGAGCATTCGTGGCATCTAGTGACAATGACTTTGACGGTTGGTTTCAGTAAACTGGTGTTAGGGGTCTACGGATTCACACTGATCACAGGCCTCCCCGCCAACATCTTGGCGTTCTACACCTTCTTGCAGAAGTTCCGCACGCGCTCCACCCCAATGGACGCGCTGTTATTCAGTTTAACCATCTCTGATCTGATCTTCCTCCTTTTCCTGCCGTTTCGCATGGTGGAGGTGGCCAACATGAAATGGACGCTGCCTTACTTCCTCTGCCCACTGTCAGTATTCATCTTCTACTCGGTCATCGCCAACAGCGCCCTTCACCTGACGGCCATCAGCGTGGAGCGCTACCTGGGTGTAGCTTTCCCCATTAAATACAAGCTGAAACGCAATCCCAGAAGTGCCATCATAGCCTGCGTCATATTCTCGATAGTGTCAATGGCGCACTGCAGCATCATCTACTTCATGCAGTACCACAACTATTTCAATCCCAACACCACAGATCCATCCAAACGTAACAGCTGTTATGAAGAATTCGCTCCTGAACAGCTCAGGATCCTCCTGCCGTTTCGCGTGGAGCTTTCGGTTGTCTTCTTCTTCATCCCTTTCCTCATCTGCTGCTTCTGCTACATCCAATGCATCCGCATACTTTCTCGACTATCCAGCGTCAACGCCAAGAAGCGGTATAGAGCCATGGGGATGGCGTTGGGCACGCTTCTGGTCTTTATTATCTGTTTCATGCCCTTCAACGTCTCACACCTGGAGGGATACATAAGCGGCAACAGCTCTGAATGGAGACAACCCGCTTTACTCACCAGCACGCTGAATGCATGTCTCGACCCTTTCATATTCTACTTCTCTTCTTCTGCAGTCAGAGAGACTTTCAAGAACGTGTTGCGGGGGCTGGCAGGGCGTTTGCTCCCTCCTTGCTGCCGCTCGGCTCTCTACTGCCCTTTCTTCAACCGTGGGAAACAAGACGAGCGAACACAGAGCACTGATGACAGCATCCGCTAACATTTCAAGCCAGTTTTTGCATCGCTCTTAATCTGCCTACGTGTGCATCATCAATACATATCGTTCAGTCCGAAGCCAATTAACGTAATTCTGATGCACCACCATGACCTGATGCATTTCCGGTATAATAATCAAACTTGCACAGGCTGATTGCATGTCTCTTCATGCATTTTCGTTCACAATGAAATGAAGAGCTCGAGTGAACAAATTGCAGTTCAAAAAGCAATTGCGTCTGAACTGTACATCTAACATTTGAACTGATCTGCAGCATTTATTAATATATATATATATATATATATATATATATAATACAACAACCTTGTAATACAAACTTTCTTTGCTATTAATATTTTAATAAAAGAAGCTCATGTAAATTATGCATCGTTCTTTATTCCTCCATCCTGAACTACTCAGCAATTATGCACGAATGCTGTTTATTTTCTACACAGCTCTCAATATGCATTTCCTGCTTTTAACCTGACACCTTTTTAGACAGATGTCACTTCCTGTTCTTGGAACAGTGTTTGAAAGCACAGGTTGGATTCTTAATCACTTATCTTATTCACTTTATCAGGCTAATAATTAATCTAATTTATTTGGTATCACTGAAGCAGATTTTGAAGCAAAACTTGGTCATCAGAATTTATTACACTTGAATGTCACAGTTTCGTTATTCACCTGATTAACTGTGTCTGTGCCTACTTTTAGAAGACGCTCAAGCTGCATGTGGGTGCATTTACATCTCAAATGATTGACTCATGCAGGTATTCTCTTAATTTTTTTCATAAGCAAAGACGGCAGAATGCAGGTTGCTTACTTACAGGGCTGCATTTGCTATTTGAGCCATTGAGATGAATGGAAATGCTAACAAATAGACGTGCATTCTTTAAATAAAAGTCTAAGGACTGTACACAGCTTTGCCTAAATATTTTTGTGCAATGCACAAAAATACAGTGGCAATGCACTGGAGGATGCAAACTTGCATGTTTGCATTCTTCAGTGCATTGCCACTGTATCCTGCAAGTTTACTAGAGAACAGCATAAGCAACACATCTATTTATTGCTGCTACTGTATTATTCTGATCGCTGCTGTCAACTTTTGTGTCTTCACTGCCCTACTTCTACTTCAGCAAAAGCTGCGTCTCTTTTTAGCCTGCATGTGTGCTCTTTTGTGACAGCATCTATAAAAAGCTCATCTATCTTTCCTGTGGCAGAGGTGTCTGAAACAACACACGCTTTCCTGATGTGTGATGCAGAGGGAATCCAGGTAAAGTGGGACATTTTCTGATCATTTTTCATTGGCCTGGAACATGAAGGTAAATATCAGAAATATCTCCAATGCACAATATAGATAAACAAGGAAATATTAAATTTGAATGCTTCCTCACACACATATAGGCCTTAAATCACTGAATTTCAGGAGTGAATGGTAAACTGGAACATGTAGTTGTTTTAAATTCACTTTAAATGTAATAAAATGCAAAATTAAATTTGATTTCATTATTCTGTAAAACACAAAGTTTTTAAAAATGTCTCTGTTTTAGGCCATACTAGGAAACTCAATGGGGTCCAGTGTTGTCTGGATGTTCTTAACATATATGTTGTGTTCCACAAAATACATGTTTGGAAAGACATGAAGGTGAGTAAAGCATGAGACAAACTATACTGTACCTTTAAGAGCAAATTAACAAGGTCTTAACTTTGTAGGTGACTCAGTATACTACAGAATTATTCAAAATGAATCCAGAATGTCCTTATAAATCAAACACTTAAATTCATTAAAATTAAAAAATTAAAATAAAAGAAGACAGCTATACATTTGAGTGTATAAAGACCCAGTTTTTACTGTGGAAAATGATAATTATTAAATGTGTAAAATATCATGTGGAAATATTATGTACATTTTTAAATCTATTTTTATCATGTATTTATTGTAATGTGTTTTTAATTATTTATTTTAATCAAAATATGCATTAATGTTTTGTTTAACCTTATTTTTAATCATTTATTTATACATATTTTTTTCTCTTTTTTTTATTAAATGAGACCACAAGATGGTGCCATATATAAGTCATTGTGACTCAAACACTTCAAGAAACCTAAATTAACAACACAATATTAGCCAGTCTGCATTCCTGAATTCAAACCAATAGTGGTTTTTCATCAGAAATTAATATTTTTATTCATGCTAAAACCACAAACATTTCTCAGCAGCTAGATAAGTATGATGACACCATGCAAAGCTCAGTGTGTTATCTACTCATCAATAGATAAAGGAAATAATAGTTTTGTTTTGAGCACGTAAATGGAAAGAAGTAAGGGGACATTTTGTGAAGTTGCAAAGAGTGGTGCTTTCCCAAGCAAAAAATGCTGGTACTATGCAGGGGTGGATGGTAGTTCATTGACTGAGTGTTTTTTAGACAAATGGGTGCTAAGCAGTTGCCATGGTATTATGAATGTTTGTCAACATGTTTCTTGGTGACTGAGTGGTAGAGTGTAGCTGAGTAGTTGCTAGGGTGTTCTGGGTAGTACAATATTGTAAATGCACCACAAAACCAGTCTTAAGTAGCATGGGTATATTTGTAGCAATAGCCAAAAATACATTGTATGGGTCAAAGTGATAGATTTTTCTTTTAAAATCATTAGGATATTAAGTAAAGGTCATGTTCCATGATGATATTTTTGTAAATTTCTTACCGTAAACATGCGTGGCTAAGGACTTCATTTGGACAACTTTAAAAGCGATTTTCTTAGTATTTAGATAGGGATGAGTCATTATTTAAAACTGGAATTTCTCTGAATTTACAAATCCTTGAGAACTTTTGAGATAACGTAAGTACACAACTGCATGACATATATAACACTGTGCAAGTGTTTTTTGGACATTTTATTACAAAAATCTTACATATTGTGCCTTTAAAGCGGTAGGTGACAAAACTGCACTGTGCACGTATATTATGACAGAATGTGATCGTTTTTTAGCATGGTTAGTTATCGTTTCTACTGTGAAGGGGCCTAAAATTTGAAAGAATAGCAGATTCGACATGACAAACAACGGCACATAGAGTGGCATGCGAAAGTTTGGGAACCCCTTGCAGAATCTGTGAAAATGTGAATAATTTTAACAAAATAAGAGAGATCATACAAAATGCATGTTATTTTTTATTTAGTACTGTCCTGAGTAAGATATTTTACATAAAAGATGTTTACATATAGTATACAAGACAAAAAACTAGCTGAAATTATTAAAATGACACCCTTCAAAAGTTGGGAATCCTTGGTTCTTAATACTGCGTGTGGTTACCTGGATGATCTACGTCTTTTAAGATATCTTAATCAGTTAAGGTTAATTTAATTAGTTTGGATACTATAGTTATCGTTCTTGGTGTGAAAGGTGTAAAATTTGAAAGAATAGCAGATTTTTCCAGCTGATGAACGGTAGAAACACTGACAGCCAATCAGACTTGCGTGAGAATTTAAACTGCATTGCACCCTTATAACAAACAGAACGTTATCGTTTGTTAGCGTGGAAGCTAATATAGCTACCGTTATAGGTATCTTTATACTTCAACATAACAAACAACAGCACATATTGTAGGAACAATATTATTAGACTCACCTTAAGAACTTTCCAGCAGATGAACTACAGAAACACTGACAACCAATCAGAATCCATCCTACTTTAAATCGCTAGCATTTAAACTGCAGCTCGCGCTTATATTGTAGCAGAATGTTATCGTTCTTTTGTGTTGATGCTATAGTTATTAGTTATTAATATCAGATTCAACATGACAAACATTACGACAACGGCACATAAAAAAAATATTATTGGGCTCACTTTCAGAACTAGATTTTCAAGCCGATTAACGATAGAAACGCTGACGGCCAATCAGAATCCATCCTTCTTTAAAGCGCGGGAACATTTAAACTGCAGTGCGCTTATATTTTAACGGAACATTATCGTTCTTTAGTGTGGATGCTATAGTTATCGTTTTTGGTGTGAACGCGCCTGAAATTTGAAAGAGTAGCAGATTCAACAAGACAAAGGTAACGATAACGGCATATAGGAACAATATTATGGGACTCACTTTCCACTTCCAACTGATGAACGATAGAAACACTGACATCCAATCAGAATCCATTCTGCTTTAAAGCGCGGAAGCATTTAAACGGAAACAAACAGAACGTTGTCGTTCGTTAGCATGGAAGCTAATGTAGCTATCCTTATAGTTGTCGTTCTTGGTGTGAACGGATCGTTATTTTTTCTGTCGCAAGTTTGTGTAAGGCGCTTGTTTATATCAGTAGGCTAATTCTGATTTTAAAATTTAGCAAACATCAAGTGTATCAAATGCAAGTCTAATGAGGGTACATTGGCTCACTTATTTTGGTTTTGCCCAAAAATGTGTACATTTTGGACTGTTGGTTTCTACTCGAAGGTGCTTAAGATTGATTTTCCTCATGACCCTCTTGTTGCAATATTAGGCTGGGCCCCTTTCTTAGAGAACTACAGTTTCAATCAAATCCAAACAGTTCAATATGGGATGACCATAGCAAAAAAGACAATTTTGTTGTTGTGGAATGAAGAGTTTGCACCTAAATTTGAGACGTGGCTTACAGAGCTCAGTAGTGTGTTACATATGGAAAAGATTCGATACGAGATTGCAGGTAAACCAAAGAGATTTGTACAGATCTGGAAGTCCTTCTTTGAATATTTGGAAGATTATCAAGAATAATTGAATTAAATTAGGGTGGTTAAGTAAATAAAGTATAGCAGTGTGTAACAATTGCTTTTTTCTATAATTGGGGATTTGTAGGTATTGGTAGGTATTTTTTTGCTAGGTATTTATTTATTTATTTATTTTTTTAAATAAGTACACAATATGAACAGTGTATGTTTATAGAGATGTATATGTATTTAATTGTACTATTTGTGGGTTTATTTATTGTAAAATGTTTTTGTTTTTTCCTTTCCTTGATTTGCTGGCATGGGGTGGGGGATTGTTTTGTAAAATGTGAAAAGCTTTAAATAAAATATTCAAAAAAAAAAAAACTTTAGCAAACATCACTAAAAATACCAACATGCTTAGGTTTTGCAAATGCACAATCATCGGATCAATCAGCAGTCCACGCGATGTTCAGGTAAATGCCATTTAGTCATGTTTTGATAAACACTGTCCTGCTCGTTCACAGACTCTCACACGCAGCAGATTTCCGAGTAATTACAGGGCGAGATGCAGAACAGGGCAGTCTAATTATCACATAGATTCGTCTATCAGCACACGGGACAGACCGTATCTGCTGAAATGTCAGAGGAGGCGGTGCTGATTGCCACAGTCTCTGATTAAACGGCAGGCAGCGATTCACTGTGACATGATGAGTTTGTCACATTTAACTTCCTCTCACCTTCACCTTCGTTTCTGAAGAGGCTCTCAGTGGCTTCTGCTTGTCTGCGTGACTTGAAGTGCTTCTGCCGGGTGTCTTGTCACAAATTCATACACCGTTAGAGAAGTTCTGTGGGCATTCGCAGGGTTGGCTCATACTGTAATGAAATTTTTGACATTTCAAACGTATGTGGTTTTTCATTCTTCTGTAGAACACAAAAGGAGAAATTTTGCAGACACATCCTTTTTCTCGTACCAGTATATATACACACATATATAATTGTATTTTAGCATTAGCATTACTATTTAAATATTTATATATTTTAAATTTGATTTTATTTTCTCAAATTTTGATTTTAGTTTTAGTAATTTTATTGGTAACTCTTTACAATATCCTATTAGTCAGTACTAGTTGATGCATAAACTAGAAGTACATTTGTTAATCTTTGGTAATGTTAGTTAATAAAAATAAAAAGGGTAAGTGTTCAATTATATATTAACGGATACAGCTTTAGTAATGTCTTAGTAAATAAAAAAAACAACAACATTAAGAATAATAAATATTTTAGAACAATCTTTCATAGTTAAATTACTCAAAAGTAATAACAAAATTGGAAAAAAAAATTACAGTGAAAACTGGAAATATTAAAAAAAAATCCAGGTCAAAATATTATAAAATAGTAAATAAATAATACTAAAATTCTATAATTTTAGTTAACAACACATTTATATATATATATATATATATATATATATATATATATATATATTTATATATATATATATCTATATATATATCTATATATATATATATATATATATATATATATATATATAGTAATTTAGCATTACTATTTATATATTTTAAATTTGATTTTATTTTTCATATTCTGATTTTAGTTTTTGTAATTTTATTGGTAACAATTTACAATAAGATCCTCTTGGTCAATACTACTTGATGCATTAACTAGCAGTACATTTGTTAATCTTTGTTAATGTTAGTTAACAAAAATACAAAAGTTAAGTGTTAGTTCATGTTACAGTAGCTTCATTAAATATTCATATAATTATTTATTAACGGATACAGTTTCAGTCTCAGTAAATTAAAAACAAAATAATAACATTAAGACTACTAAATACTTTAGAACAATTTTTCATAGTTAGATTACTCAAAAGTAAAAAGTAATTGTAATTACATTGTAATTTTTTTTTTTTAAATAAATTAAAATGAAAACTGGAAATCCAATTCAAAATATTGTAAAATAGTGAATAAATAATACTAAAATTTTTTGGTGATTTTTTTTTTTTTTTTTTTTTTTTTTTTTTTCTGATATTTCTGTTTAGCTTTCATTTAAATTTGTTTCAGTCATTTTAGTTAACACCACCACCACCACATTTCAATATGTGAATGCATAAATAACATCAAGCAAAAGGAATTTAATTTTTAAGTGAATATTAACTTAAATTAAGGTCTGTTGCTGACATTGTCTAAGTTGAATGTAGAACATGAGTCATATGAGCTACTTTTATGGTTCATTTATGGTGTTGATTCTCCACAGCTTCAGTCCTCATTTACTTTCATGGTACGGAAGAGTGTAAACATTCGGCCTAAATGTGTCCTTTGGATTTACACAGAAGAACAAATGTTATACGGGTTTGGAACAACACTAAGGTGAGTAAATAATGACCTGTCGAACTATTCCTTGAACATGTGCTTGAATTTGCCTTTGGCTGGAGTCATTCCTCTTATCTGTCAGGCTAAACACAATTAACCCTTATTCAACACACCAGCACAATCTCAAAATACTGGTTTGACCCAAAATTGCTTAGTCAGTTCTAAACATGAATAGAAACACGTTTATCCTACAACATCCAGTTAGAAGTGAAAGTGCCAGAGATATTGAAAGTGTGAAATGCTTCATTGTACACTATTACGCAATCCTGAGTTACCCTATGTTGTACAATCTTGAGTTTAGCAAAAGAGGAAATGCACAAACCAATGGAGCGTCCGTCACGTCTCAGAACGCTTTCTCTTTACGGTAGAAAACTGCTTAAAAGAATTGCTTAAAATAATACAGCATTATTATCATAGGTTATCAAATAAATAATGCTGTCTCTGTAATATAAAACTCTGATGTATCATAAAAATACTCATTTATTTTGCCAGTAAACAACCACCCAAACATCTTAGCAACCACATAACAGCAGTCAAAACAACAGAAAACAGATTCTTGTGAAATAAATGGCAGCTGAATTGATTTTCAGCAGTGAAATATATGTAAATGTAATGTTTATGTATTTGTTATTATATTTGTGTGCATAAATAATGTGAATTATGTCAGATGTCTTGATTGAAATAACTATATATAAATTAATATTTATTATTATTATTATTATTATTATGTGTGTATATAAATGTGTGAAATAACTGAAGCTGAATTAATTTTTCAGCTGTTTTGAGTGAAATATTAATATTATTATGTATATAAATGTGTGAAATAAATACATGTAAGCTGTAAGAAATATTTATAAATTAAAATGTAGATATTGTAATATATTTTATAAATATATGTTTTTTATTATTCATTTGTGTGTACATTACTATTATACGTCATAATGTGTATCTGTGTGTGTACGTTTAATGATTACACTTGTTTTAAGTAAAACAGGAAGTAAGTGTTGCTTCTTTCCTCTTGTGCCATTATAGGCGTGTGTGTCACAATGACCTCATTATAAGAAGCATTATGTGTGAGAGAAAACGACACTGTCACTTCTGAGTCTGTGGTAGTGGATTGACTTACTTAAGGTATGAAATAATTCTGCTTCTTTCATTTTTTTTTCATTTGTGACTGTAGTTTACCATTCCTTCACTGACTTTAAACTGGTATCATGATACTTATGACATTTATAGAACATAAATAATTTTATAAGGCTAACACAAACTTTTTTGAATGTTAACTCGCATCTAGAGTTCACAGAGGGGTCTTAAAGGAGCTGAAAACACCCCTAGGAAAATGTCCCTAGTACCTGACAGATCATAAAAACCACTATGAACTGTTCAGTTTAAAGTGGTCAGGTTAGATTTTAACCGGCTTGGACCTACTAGAAATGAACAACCATATTTAAAAACACAGCTGCCATCTTACGATCAGTAAGATGGCAGCTGATGGCAGGATCATGTGTGACCCTAGACCACAAAACCAGTCATAAGTCAATAAACCCGGTCAGTTTTTTTTAAAATTGAGATATATACATCATCTGAAAGCTGAATAAATAAGCTTTCCATTGATGTATAGTTTGTTAGGAGAGGACAATTTAATATTTGGCTGAGATACAACTATTGAAAACTATCTGGAATCTGAGGGTGCAAAAAAATTCTAAATACTGAGAAAATCAAAATTAAGTTTTGATATATTTATGGTAGGATATGTACAAAATATCTTTATGGAACACGATCTTCACTTAATATCCTAATTATTTTTGGCATAAAAGAAAAAAGGATCATTTTGACCCATGCAATGTATTATTGCTACAAATATACCTGTGCTACTTATGACTGGTTTTGTTGTCCAGGGTCACATATATACAAGAAGAATTACAAGAAGACTTGAATTGCTGTATTTGGAAATAATTATAATTCTAGATTTTTTTTCCCAGGAAGTGCATCTGCAATATTTTTAATAATAATAATAATAATAACAAAAATAAAGCTAAAATATTAGTTTTACTTTGAAGATTTTTTTTTTTTTATTGTGAACCATTCACATTATATTCTAGATTATACACTGTATTTACAGTATATTCTTAACTAATTCAAACCTCTTTCAGCACCCATAAATTGAACAGAATTTAAACAAAAATTGCGCTTTTGCTTAACACACACATTCTATCAGCCTAACCGTGCTGAGAATTCTGGGCCGAGAACGGTTTGTAATCGTGCCGTGCCGTACTAGGCTCAGGTTGAAACACAACTGGAACTGTACCTGACCGTTCTAAGAACCATTCGGCCCGATAGTGGAAGTTTGATATTTATCTGATATTTTCTGGTTTGAAAAAAAAAAAATCTGTAGTGCTTTGAGTTTATGCACTGCCATTTATTGACTGATGGTAACCAAGAGAACCTCATTACTCATTTCTCCAAGTGCTTTTCAGCATAATTTTATTTAGAAACATCTCTCCACCTGTTCCATGATGCATTTCCTGTGCTGCGTTTCGTTAGAATTTGAACCCTGACCCAGACATACTACATCCTAAATGCGACACGTACAGCTGTTTGTGGTTTAGTCAGACTAAGGCTTGCTTCTTCAGAAAACGCAATTTTAGACTTGCAAATGAGTGTCACTTGTCAGTCAGCTCTGAAGTTGCAACTGTGCATTAATTTGTGTCAGAATGCAATTTTGTGATATATAAACTTGCAATTTTGTACACATATCAGTCTTGTTTTTTTCTCCTTAGAACTGGACTTTTTAACTCGCAATTGCGAGTTAGTATCTCATAATTTTGAGAAAAAAAGTCAGAATTGCGAGAAAAAAGTCGCAATTGCGAGAAAAAAGTCTGAACTGCCATTTCAATTTTGATTTTATTTCTCGCAATTGTTAGTTTATATATTCTGCAATTCTGACTTTATAACTCTGAGAAAAAAGTCAGAATTGCGAGATGTAAACTCGAAATTGAGAGAAAAAAAAGTCAGAATTGTGAGTCACAATTCCTTTTTTTTTAATTCAGTGGTGGAAATGGGCTTCCATAATTTTTTTTACCTTACTCTTTTAAAAATACAGGTTCTTTATTAATATGGTTTCACAGAGAACCTTTCTGGAACCTTTCCATGCCACAAAAAGTTCTTTAGGTTCTCTTCTAGTGTTCTTTTAAATAAAATTTTTCTTTTTCTTTTACAGGTTTGCATCGACATCTACATTGACAATGGTGTGGACAGTTGGTCTCAGTAATCTTGTGTTAGGGGTCTACGGATTCACATTGATCACAGGCCTTCCCGCCAATGTCTTGGCGTTCTACACCTTCTTTCAGAAGGTCCGCCAGCGCCCCACCCCAATAGACGTGCTGTTACTCAGTTTAACCATCTCTGATCTGATCTTCCTCTTTTTCCTGCCATTTCGCATGGTGGAGGCGGCCAACATGAAATGGACGATGCCTTACTTCCTCTGCCCGCTATCGGGATTCATCTTCTACTCCACCATCTACAACAGCACATTCCACCTGACGGCCATCAGCGTGGAGCGCTACCTGGGTGTGGCTTTCCCGATTAAATACAAGCTCAAGCGCCACCCTCGGAATGCTGTGATAGCCAGCGTCATATTCTGGGTGGTGTCGATGGCACACTGCAGTATCGTCTACATCATGCAATACTACGATCATAAGAACCCCAACTTCACCGCGCCATACAAACGTGACACCTGTTATGAAGAATTCAATCCTGAACAGCTCAAGATCCTCCTGCCGGTTCGCCTGGAGCTTTTTGCAGTGCTCTTCTGCATGCCGTTCCTCATCTGCTGCTTCTGCTACATCAAATTCATTCACATCCTTTCCAATCTGCCCAGTATCAATGCTAAGAAGCGGTATAGAGCCATCGGGATGGCGTTGGGCACGCTTCTGGTCTTCATTATCTGCTTCATGCCCTATAACATCTCGCACGTGGTCGGATACGTAGGTAAATACAGCCCCGATTGGCGAGTTTATGCACTGCTCACCAGCACGTTTAATGCATGCCTCGATCCGTTCATATTCTACTTCTCGTCTTCGGCGCTCAGAGGAACATTTAAGAATGTCTTGCAAGAGTTGTCGAGGCGTCTGCTCATGCCCTGCTGCCGTTCTGCTCTCTATTGTCCGCTGTTCAGCTGTTCAAGTACAGAGGAGAAGACTCAGAGCTCGACCGACAGCTCTCTGTAACATCACAAGCCGGGATGTTGAGTTTGATTAGACTGACCTGTGAAATGTGACTTAATCTCAGAGGTATCGGAAGAGAGCCATGTGGGCCAGTATTTTTCAGTGCTTTCTTCTGACTGCAGTTGAGCAATGCTGATCAGTCTAAAGCAAATGAACTTGGATGCGCAGCTTAATGGACCCGTATAATGGACCACTATTACTATAGAGGTTTCAGTATTTTTTTCCATTCATTTTTCCCATAAGGATTCATTAAAGCACCATAAGGCATGAACTAAACCATATATATATATATATGAACTAATTATATGGTTGCAGAAAAACCAGGAGAGATCGCCTTTACGGTTAGAGAATTACACGGATATGGTACAAAATAGTTAGATTTAAAAAGATGATAGATTATATTGATTAGATGTCATTTTCAAAATGTTCTCTGCATATTACAAGAGCTTGTCACCCAGCTATAAGCACTGTTATTCAGCGAAATTGATGTTCGTTAGTGGGATGACGTTTTTTTTGTGTGGGCAGAGCTTATCTGGTGTCAGAAAATGATGGTTTTTAAGCAGTAGTCTATGGAGCCATGGAATAAAAGAATAAAAGAAAGGTAAATTTGATTTTTTTTTTTTTTTTCACAATTCTGACTTTATTTTCACAATTCTGAGGTTCTAATAAGAAAAAAAAAAAAAACACTTGTCATTCTCTCTTTTCCCCTTGGCTCAGAATAGAAGTTCATATCCCACACTTCTGGCTTTTTTCCCCCTCAAAATTGACAAACTCACTATTTTTGAGTTAAATCGAGTTATAAAGTCAGAATTAGAAAAAATAAACTTTAGTGTTTATAGGTAAATGTTAATAGTAATAGGTTTAAATAATATTTCATGCTGTAACTGTTGGTATAATACAATACATCCACTATGAACTGCATATGTGAATATGTAGACCTGTCGTTTAAATCCAATTTATGCTTTAGAGGTAGAATAATCATAGCAGTTTTCATCCATAGTACGTCCATTTAAACATCTGCATTTAGCTTCAAATGGCGTCTTTGACGACAGTATTCTATAAAAATTATTTGCATTCTGATTTTGACATCAAAAGGCACAAAGATATTTTTTTCTGTCATTCCATGGATTTTACCCGATTACCTCCACTTGTTATCAGTGTTTTTCTGCAGCCACTAGGCATGATGGGTAATGTAGTTTTTCGCCACAAATTCAGCCGGTAAACACAATTGCTTAAAACTATGTGAACGGATGGCTTCAACAAACGCATATACCATCGATTAACAACTTTGTATCTGAAAGTAGCTCTGTCTTTAAAAGTTTAGTTATCATTCAAATTTTCCTATGGAGAAAATGAATACGTTTTTACTTCTGGAACCCAACTACTGCACTGTATTGAGTCTTTAACTTGTATTATAATACTGCTTTTGCATCTATTGGGGTTCAACATGCCCTCAATTTAGACTTTCTGGTAAAGCTAGTTGACCTTGGTTGTCTTCCTGGTGAAGCAGCCGAAAGCAGGCACGTTTTTGTAATGCACCGTCTGATATTGATCCTAATGGAAAATGCTCAAGCAGGTTTATTGAGTGTTTTCTGTCAGGATCAGTATCATTATCAGGTAAATGCTCCTTCGGGGAGCTTATGCTGTCTTTGAACTGGGCATTCAATGTGAAAGGTGTCTTTTGTGCTGTTGATATTTTATATTTCTCAGATTTATATTTCCATTGGTTGATCCAGTGTTTTATCCTGCCCATTTGGGCCACTCAAACATGTTTTTTTTAATTTTTTGTTTATTTTTACTTTTCTCTATATAATAATAATTTTTAATCAGTTCTGCTACAGCATAAACTGCACTTCATATATAAATAAAATTAATTTTATTAACTTTTCTTATGACATACTATATGTCTTAAGTACTTCTAATACATTGCACTTTTATTTAGCTTTTTACTTTAAAATTGTATTGATTATTGATTGTTTTCCTTTTATTTTTGTACAGTAAAAGGTGATTTTTTTTCTTTTATTTGCATTTTTTGAGTATAAACATTCAAATATGTGTTCTTTTTTACAGTGTTTTTCATATGTGTTTATATTACAGTTTTTTGCATGTAAAAATGTAATCGTTAAATTGTTCTTTATTTATGCAAGAGCAGATAAGATAAGCTTACTTGGTGTGTAGCCTTTGTACTTTTTTTCTCATATTGGAGCTATAAGACAAATGGGTTAGAAACTTTGTGTCTAATAAATAAAAATATGTCAATAATAATATAAATGAGCTTGCTTTAATTGTACAAATATAATGCATGAGCATTAAGTGTTCTGTATGCATGTAATTCATTTTGTGCTGTTTTTGAGATTTGTGAGTACATTAAAGGACTCCTCCGATTGCTAAGCAGTAACATCACGTCAGTGTGATTTTTCAAGACACCCATTTGTTTTCTGCATACTATTCCATGAGAAAACAAGTTAACAAAACAGATATGTTTAAGAACAACAACTCTTCTAACATGGCTGAGCCATTTTGTGTAAACGTGCATGTGAAGTCTGAGCAGATGTACTAACTCTGGCATTCTTTAAATAAAGTTTGTTGTAAAGATCTGTGCATGCTATGTTTACATCATTCCAGAACGATTCACGGCATTGTTAAACATGCATATACCTAACCTTAAATCACGCTAAATGCTCAACAATATATGCCCTTCTCCCTCACTGGAAAATAAATGATCGACTACAAAATCATGCATCTTAATCTATAAATACAAAAGGCACTGTCACTCGGCCGCTTGCTGGTGTATGTCATTGTCAGCGGATGTATATTAGGCCTGTGCATGGCCATCGCAATAATTCACAAGAGTCGGTTAGCTTTAGTGGGCCTCCCTCATCACCAAACATTCCTCGTCTCTCTCAGATGACAATTGTTTTCTTAATATGTGATTAACTTGATCTGTGCTGCATGGTGAAATTATCATCCATCTCTCTGTTTTTGGCATGCGTTTGATAGGCGAACCAAAGTGAGAGGGGGCGACAGAGTAAAACACAAGGAGCTGCTCGAAAAAAGTTGGTCACAGTTAATTTTCAATGAGAGGGCCGAGCGGTATGGAAAGCAGGCGTAATCCCACGAAACGGGCCGAAATGTGGAGTGCATACGTGATGTGTGGAGGCAACGTCCTGTGTCGCCTCAGAGTTAACAAAGGTAAGTCTTTTGGCTTTTTAAGGTTATACAGATGTTGACATTTAGCTGTGCATCTGTTTCAGGCCTTTGAGGTTTTAATATTTTAATACTGGTTGTTTAGCGGAGAATTTGCATAATGAGGGAAACATTTACAGTTAAGGTCGAAAGTTTGCAGAATTTGCAAAATGTTAATTATTTTACCAAAATAAGAGGCATCATAAACTGCATATTATTTTTTGTTTAGTACTGACATGAATAAGGTATTTTACATAAAGGCGTTTACATATAGTACACAGGAGAAAATAATTTATCAAAATTAGCCCGTTCAAAAGTTTACATATGCTTGGTTCTTAATACTGTGTTGTTAACTGAATGATCCACAGCTGTTTTTTTTTTTTTTGTTTAGTGATAGTTGATCATGAGTCCCTTGTTTGTCCTGAACAGTTAAACTGCCCACTGTTCTTCAGAAAAATCCTTTAGGTCCCACAAATGATTTTGAGATCCATCTTTTCACACTGAGGACAACTGAGGGACTCATATGCAACTATTACAGAAGGTTCAAACACTCACTGATGCTTCAGAACACAATGCATTAAGAGCCGGGGGGTGAAAACCTTTTGAATTTTAGGGGTTTAGGGGAAATTGAACTTATTTTGTCTTCTGGGACACATCTAACTATCATCTCTAGACTCTGAAGGGTAGTACTAAATGAAACAAACAAAAAAAATTATATAAAATAAGAAAAATGTGCACATCGCCGTTCTGTTCAAAAGTTTTCACCCCCCGGCTCTTAATGCATTGTTTTTTGTTGTTTTTTTTTCCTTCTGGAGCATCAGTGAGTGTTTGAACCTTCTGTAATGGTTGCAAATGAGTCCCTCAGTTGTCCTCAGTGTGAAAAGATGGATCTCAAATCATACAGTCATTGTTGGAAAGGGTTCACACCCCAACAAATGCTAAAAAAAAATCTAAGAATTTGTGGGACCTGAAGGATTTTTTTTTTCAAGAACAGCAGGCAGTTTAACAGTTCAGGACAAACAAGGGACTCATGAACAACTATCACTAAACTAAAAAAACAGCTGTGGATCATTCAGGTAACAACACAGTATTAAGAATCAAGTGTATGTAAACTTTTGAACATTGTCATTTTTATAAATTCACCTTCTATTTTCTCTTGTGGACTACATGTAAGCCTTGTTTATGTGAAAAATCTTTTTTAGGTCAGTACTAAATAAAAAATAACATGCATTTGGTATCATTTTGCAGATTCTGAGAAGTGTATGTCGACGTTTGACCTCAACTGTGTGTGTCTAATCAAATGCTGCTGATGACTTTTTTTAGGAATGTGTAACAATGATGATGAACTGAGCAGCTGGGATGAGCTATGGTTACATTAGCTTACAAATTTGCTGACTCAATTTTGCTCATTTCTTCCCATTATGGCTAATAATAAATTATGGAACTAGTGAGTGTTTTCCAATACAACCCTAGATGAATCAGTGATTACACAATCAAACTTTATGCTATGAAACACAGCATTGTCATGTGTAGTAAAATGTATTGCACACCATTGTGAAATGGATGAATTTCCTACTTTGTGCTGAATGACAGGGATTTTCCGTGATTTTAACTTTTATGAATGGAATAGACCTGAAAGACATTCAACCAAAAAAGTCGAGATTTCCAAATTCTAACTTGTGCAACTGAAGAACAATGCAGAAAATGCTGATTTGGCCAAGATGGCAAAGCATGACATCATGCAAACATGGACATGGCCCGTGATAAACACTCACTTTCAAGCAAATAAAATGCACCAATCTGTCAATGATAATAAAAGCGAACGTTTGCAGAGGCCAGAGTGTAAAACACTGTAAATGGTCCTCAGGTGATAATCGTACACCTGTAGAAGAAATGCTTGCATTGAACGGCATCGTTTATCCGTCACAGTTCGGTTGCTAGGAAATGCCTTTGTTGACAATCGGACATCTGCAAAGTTAACACCGCGTATATTGGTGATTTGAAGCATCGTGTATTGTAAAACACGCTGTATAAATAAACACGACTCAACAGCACACTCTTAATAAAATAAAGGTTTCAAAAAGGGGGTGGAAGATCCATTTTCAGTTCCCTAAAGAACCAGTTCTTTTTCACGTTTTAATAATCTCCTAAAAACAAAGGTTTTTGCATTGACGGCTCCATGAAGATCGTGTAAATCAGGGAAACTTTCCATTGCACAGAAGATTCTTTTTAGGGGAAAAAAGGTTCAGAAAAAATAGTACTTTTAAGAGCTGTTTTTGCTCTATTTTGCTTTAAATACTGGACCGTTTTATTCTGTCTTGAGATTTAAATATTGGTCAGTTTTGTTCTATTTTAAGATTAAAGAACCAGTTCTTTTTCATATTTTAATAATCCACACTCTTAATAACAAAGGCTTTTACTGGCATTGGTGGCTCTGTGAAGATCCTGTAAAATCAGAGAAAATTTCCATTACACAGACGATTCTTTTTAGGGGGAGCTATTCACTGAAAGGTTCTTTTGAGGAACCAAAAATTGTCATTCTATGCCACATCCTTTTAGAACTTTATTTTTTAAAATGTAAAGAATCTTTTTTCCACTATAAAGAACCTTTTGTGGAATGTAAAGGCTATGGATGTTAAAGATTCTTTGTGGAACCAATTATTTAAGAACCATTATTTATGAGAGTGTTGCCATTTCGACTCTGGATGGAATACAGTGTTATTCTCAGCCTTATCACCTTTTTAAAAAACAGGGGAAGTTTTAGGATTGTAAATGCAGTCACATGGTTCACTTTGAGAAGTTACAGCCCTGATGCTGTGTGTTAAAGTGTTCTATGAAGAAAATTTAAATATTGGTCAGTTTTGTTAAGATTAAAGAACCAGTTCTTTTTCACAGGTTCTTTTTTTTTTAATAATCTACACTCTTAAAAACAAATGTTTTTTTGTTCTTTTTAGGGGAAAAGGGTTCGGAAAAAAAGTTATTTTAAGAGCTGTTCACTGAAAGGTTCTTTGAGAAACCAACTGTTATTCTTTGGTACCTCCATTTAGAACCGTTATTATTAAACATGTAAAGAATCTTTTTTTTTTCACTATAAAGAACCTTTCTATGGATGTTAAAGGTTCTTTGTGGAACCAATAAGAACCATTATTTTTAAGAGTTTTGCCATTCTGACTTTTAAGGTCAGAGATTTCAAACAGGACCAACAGGACCATCCAACAAATCCCACATCCAACTCTGGATGGAATACAAGTGTTATTCTCAGCCTTTTAAAAAACACTTTTGATTAGGGGAAGTTTTGGGATTGTAAATGCAGTCACATGGTTCACTTTGAGAAGTTACAGCCCTGATGCTGTGTACTAAAGTGTTCTATGAATACATTTAAATATTGGTCGGTTTTGTTCTATTTTCAGATTTAAATATTGGTCAGTTTTCTTCTATTTTGAGATTTAAATTTTGGTCGGTTTTGTTCTATTTTGAAATTTAAATATTGGTTGGTTTTGTTCTATTTTCAGATTAAAGAACCAGTTCTTTTTATATTTTTTATAATCTACACTCTTATAAACAAAGGTTTTTGCTGGGATTGATGGCTCCATGAAGATCCTGTAAAATCATGGAACTTTCCATTGCACTGAAGGTTCTTTTTAGGGGAAAAGGGTTCAGAAAGAATAGTTCTTTTAAGAGCTGTTCACTGACAGATTCTTTGAGAAAACCAACAGTTGTTCTTCTGTGGCACCTCCTTTTAGAACCTTTTTTTAAAAAAATGTAAATAATCTTTTTTCCACTATAAACAACCTTTTGTGGAATGCAAAGATTCTATGGATGTTAAAAGTTCTTTGTGGAACAGATTGTTTTTTAGAGTGTTGCCATTTCGACTTTAAGGTCAAAGATTACACACAGGACATCCAACTTTGGATCGAATACAGCGTTATTCTCAGCCTTATCACTTTTTTTTTTAAAAAAAACTTTGATTCAGGGGAAATTTTGGGATTGTAAATGCAGTCACATGGTTCACTTTGAGAAGTTACAGCCCTGATGCTGTGTACTAAAGTGTTCTATGAATAAATGTAAATATTGGTCGGTTTTGTTCTATTTTGAGATATTGGTCTGTTTTGTTCTATTTGAGATGTAAATTTTGTTTGGTTTTGTTCTCTTTTGAGATTTAAATTTTGGGCGGTTGTGTTCTATTTTAAGATTAAAGAACCAGTTCTTTTTCAATTTTTTATAATCTACACTCTTATAAACAAAGGTTTTTGCTAGGATTGATGGCTCCATGAAGATCCTGTAAAATCATGGAAACTTTCCATTGCACTGAAGGTTCTTTTTAGGGGCAAAGGGTTCAGAAAAAATAGTTCTTTTAAGAGCTGTTCACTGACAGGTTCTTTGAGAAAACCAACAATTGTTCTTCTGTGGTACCTCCTTTTAGAACCTTTATTTTTAAAAATGTAAATAATCTTTTTTCCACTATAAACAACCTTTTGTGGAATGCAAAGATTCTATGGATGTTAAAAGTTCTTTGTGGAACAGATTGTTTTTTAGAGTGTTGCCATTTCGACTTTAAGGTCAAAGATTACACACAGGACATCCAACTTTGGATCGAATACAGCGTTATTCTCAGCCTTATCACTTTTTTTTTTAAAAAAACTTTGATTCAGGGGAAGTTTTGGGATTGTAACATGGTTCACTTTGAGAAGTTGCAGCTCTGATGCTATGTACTAAAGTGTTCTATGTATAAAAGTAAATATTGGTCGGTTTTGCTCTATTTTGAGATTTAAATTTAAATTCAAATAAAAACACTTTCGATTCAGGGGATGTTTTGGGATTGTAAGTGCAGTCACATGGTTTGCTTTGAGAAGTTACATCCCTGATGCCATATGTTAAAGTGACAGAGAGATCAGCCTGATTCATTGCCCTCCCAGTCACACTCACATATGCAAGCGCACACCCATCATCTTTAAACACATCTCCCACACACCCTGAAGGAGTATAAATCCTGATAAGACTGCATAGACTTGCTCACATGTACACATACAGCACCAGAGACCGCGCACGAGGAGCACGCCGGGTTGGATCCAGTCCACATTTATTAATTTTCCCTTATCAGTGTTCAATATTGAAAATGGAAAGCAAACATTTGGCACGGAAGTCGTCAGCGGATAGACCCTAGCCTCTATTGAAAAACACGAGAGAGTCAATACAGAAGCACAGACGAGAGGTCCAGTGTGCTTTGCGGTGAGTTTGCCTTTTTGTCTCAACATAAGAGCGCAGGGATAGTTTTAAGTTTTTGATGCTTGCTTAACTCCTTCATAAAACGTTTGAATACTTCCTGTAAGTACGTCTAGTACTTGTATTCCAGTAATAACTTCTAATTCTGGTCGCAATGCATCATCATCAGGCCATTCTGTGCTTATTTTTGGAGGATAATCTTAAGAAATTCTGTGCAATGCAATGCAGTTTAAACAAAAGTAAAACATACTAAACAGATCCAAGAGTGCAACGCTTTAAATCATTATTATCATCAAAATATTTATTCAAGGAGTTGGGGATGTGTTGATCTTTGGCAGAGTCTTCTGTGGGCGCAGATTCCAGGCCTGCTCATCATATACAGTTGTTTTATAGAGTCTAGTAATTGTTTTACAGTTCTTATACCACCACAGTGAGCTCTGTTTGACCTACAACAAGAGTCCAATCTTGCTCCTATAGGTACACTTTCCTGTAATTCTTAATAAACACACCTGAACTGCAAGTCAAGGTCAAGTTTAATTTTTCTTTACAGAAAGTCATACTGTGATGTCTATAATGCCTTAGTGCTTCACCGTGATGCAAGTTTTAGGGCTGGGTGATATGACAATATATAACAAGCATACAAATAATCCTGTGGATTGTAGATCTAGCTATATTGTATTTGTAGTTGTCCAGCACACACATAATAGTGCTGCAGTGGACAGGTACACGTCTAATTGTTCAAAGGTATTTAAATGATTTATAGCTTGGTCTGTTTGTTCTGTTTTGATATTTAAATAGTAGTTGGTTTTGTTCCATTAAGAGATTTAAATATTGTTTGGCTTTGTTTCATTAAGAAATAATAATAAAAAAAGTTTGGTTTTGATTCCTCAAGAGATTTAAATATTGGCAGTTTTGTTTCATTAAGAGATTTAAATCTTTTTCTGACTTTTTTGTTCCATTAGGAGATTGAAATATTGGTCAGATTTCACTTCATCATGACCTTTTTTTTCTCTAAATGGTTCCATAAAGAACCTTTGATTTCTGAAGAACCTTTCACAAAAGGCAAAAGAAGGTTCTTCTGATTATAAAAAAGTAAGAAAGAGATGGTTCTTTAAAGAACCTTTGACTGAATGGTTCTTTGTGGAACCAAAAATGGTTCTTCTATGGCATCGCTGTGAAGAATGTTTTAAAGCACCTTAATTCCTAACAGTTTCGTTCCATTAAGAATGTAAAAATTTGTCAGATTTGTTCCATTAAGAGATTTAAATATTGGTAATTTTTTTTTTTTTTTTTTTTTTTTTTTTTTTTTGAGATTTAAATGTTAGTCAGTTTTGTTCTATTTTGTTCTATTTTTTTTAGATTTAAATATTGGCCATTTTTAAATTTAAAATTATATTTAAATATTGGTAATTTTGTTCTATTTTAATTTAAATTTAAATTTTAGTCAGTTTTGTTCTGTTTTGAGATTTAAATATTCCATTTTTTAAAATGTAAATATTGGTCGGTTTTGTTCTGTTTTAAGATTTAAATATTGGTCAATTTTTTTCTATTTTGATATTTAAATATTGGTCGGTTTTGTTCTATTTTAAGATTTAAATTTTGGTCAATTTTATTCTGTTTTGAGATTGAAATGTTTGCCCGTTTTGTTCTATTTGAAGATTTAAATATTGGTCAATTTTGTTCTATTTTGATATTTAAATATTGGTCGGTTTTGTTCTATTTTGAGATTTAAATGTTCGCCGGTTTTGTTCTATTTTGAGACTTAAATTTTAGTCAGTTTTGTTCTATTTTGAGATTTAAATATTGGTCGGTTTTGTTTTATTTTATGCTTTAAATATTGGTCAATTTTTTTTTTTTTTTATTTAAATATTGGTCGGTTTTTTTCTACTGTAAGATTTAAATGTTGGTCGGTTTTGTTCTATTTTGAGATTTAAATGTTCGCCGGTTTTGTTCTATTTTAATATTCAAATATTGGTCAATTTTGTTCTATTTTTTGAAATTTAAATATTGGTCGGTTTTGTTCTATTTTGAGACTGAGTATCGGTCAGTTTTAATTGTTTTTGTTCCATTAGGAGATTTAAATATTAATTGGTTTTGTTCTGCTTTGGTCAATTTTGTTCCATTAAGAAATTTTAAATATTGGCCATTTTGTTCTATGAATATCAAGCAAGAGTAAGTGTTTCTCAAGAAGCATTAATGAAAATAAGATCAGATGCAGCTGGTGAATCATCTGATGCATGGGCACACTCGGGAGAAAGTATTTAAGGAATTTAGCCAATTGTTGGTATTGGTGTAAATGAGAGCAAACAGTTTTTAGAAAGCATAACTGAAGATATGATTCGTCATCTAAAGTGAAAACTATCCGGTTATCAAAGAGCCTGATGAGAGAAGTCATTTAAGTAAAAATGTTAACCTGTTAGAAACTTCCAGGCAAGTGTGTTTTAAGACCAAACTGGAGCAGGACTGGAAACTCAAATCTATACCACTGATGTTTGTTCATGATTTTAACACTGCATCAATTTTCCAGGCCAGCCAAACACCCAGTTCTACCGAGGCCCCCATTTGGACTGTATGGAACGCAGCAACCATGCAAGACTGTGATTACTACCTGTGTCTCACCGTCTACATCGTCACCTTCATCACCGGCTTCCCCGGCAACATCCTGGCCTTCTACACGCTCAGCCGCAAGGTCTGGAGAAAGCCGGCACCCATCGACATCCTCCTGCTCAACCTGACCATCTCAGACTTGCTCTTCCTCATCTTCCTCCCCTTTAAGATGCAAGAAGTGGCCAATAATATGATATGGAACATCCACTACTTTCTCTGTCCGCTGTCTGGTTTTATCTTCTACATGACTATCTATAACAGCACCTTCTTTTTGACCGCGGTGAGCGTGGAGCGCTATCTCGGCGTGGCGTTTCCAATCCAGCACTCCTTGTGGAGAAGACCCATCTATGCTGTGTTCGCCAGTATATTCATATGGGTGTTTTCCATTCTTCATCTAAGCATCGTCTACATCGTACCCTACTATAACCCATCTGGGACGGTCTCGCCGTCCAGGAACGTCTGCTATGAGGCATTCACCGACGCTCAACTTGAGATTCTCTTGCCTGTGCGTTTGGAGTTATGCATTGTCCTCTTCTGCGTTCCCTTGCTTATTTGCAGCTTCTGTTACATAAACTTCATCCGCATCCTTTCGAGGTTGCCAAACATTGGCCGGAGGAGAAAACTGAGGGCGATTGGATTGGCTTTGGGGACGTTGTTGGTGTTTGTGCTCTGTTTCGGACCCTACAATGTCTCCCACGTGGTCGGTTTCATAACCAAGTCAAGCCCGGATTGGAGAGACAAAGCTCTTCTTCTCAGCACGTTCAATGCTTGTTTGGACCCGGTTATTTTTTACTTCACCTCTGCGGCTGTTAGAAACACAATCGGGGCGATGGTGAGGGGCATTTGGGGTAGATGTTGGTGCCCTCAAATCTTATGGAGCTCTAAGAAGGAACCTCCTGAAAATGAGAAAAACAGTCTGCCCAAACCACAGGAGGCTGCAAACGCACTTTGACCAGCGTGCAATTATGTTTGTACACAAATGCGGCATGGTAAACATTACTCCACTTCCTTGTAAGGCGACGAGAAATGCCAAAACAATACAACTCACATGGACAGCGTTTTATCTTAGCAGGGAAAGAAAAACACTGTAGCCAAACCGTGTGTACATAAAGCGAATTAAGAGTCGGCAAACAAAAGATAAACTTCCTTTTGTTTAGTGTGAGCTCATCTTTACAACAAACTTGCCATCATTCACTTTATTCAATATAAGTATGAGGACGTTGATCGGCGGGATAAACGAGCCACAGTCGCCGGCCGCATGAAGGTCAACAGATGCGCCGCTCTCAAGCACGTCACGTAAATATGTGAAAGGTTTTTACTTTTAAAGGCCGATGCGTATCTGGGAACTGACAGCGTGGTTTTTATGATGGTTTGTGTACGTGTTTGATGAAGGGTGCATGATAGGAACTTCTTCATTTTAAGCGTCCAGGAAGTGTCAAATCTCGCACTGCAGACGTTAATAGTGAAAGAAATGCTGAAAATGAAGACTGTATACTTATTCCAGAAGTGTGTGGTTGTTTTGATGTTAAAATACTATTGATGTTCAAATAAGAACGGGAATTAATAGACTGATTTCCCTTAAGTGCCAAAATAAATAAATAAATACATTTCAAAATATACAGAAAAAGTGCCCAAAAAAGTATATATATATATATTTTTTTAATTCAAGAAAAATTTATTCACATACTCAGAAAAAATTGCACTTATAAATGCACTTATAAAATAATATAATTTATTATTTTAATTTAATTTTAATTTCATTTCATTTCATTTTTTTTATTTAATAAGTATATAAAAATCAAACATTAATAAATACAATAATAAGCAAATTATTAAATAATTTAATCATAAAAACATTAAAAGCTTGCACCAAAAATATATTTAACTGAGCTTTACTGTTTACTGCCTGTATTTAGGATTTAAAATATTTTTTGGCCAGAAGGTTCAAATAGATGGAATATATATATATATTAAAAACATTAAAATTTATATTTTATTTAAATTTAAAAATTACCTTGAAAATTACAATATTGCACTTATAATTTTTGATTTTTATTTTAATATAAGTATATTTAACAAAATCAAATTAATAAATAAAAAAAAGAAATAAGTTCTAAATACAATAATAACCAAATTATTAAATAATTTTATCATAAAACATGAAATGCGTGTTTTTTTAAATTTAATAATTAATTAATTTATTTTTTTCTTAATTTCTTTTTTAAATAAACTTTTTTTTTTCCTACGCAGTTTGTACTGCATATATTAAGGATATATTTAAAATATTTTTTGGCCAGAAAAAAAATAAAAAAAATAAAACATTTAAAACATTACAAAAGTACAAAGTACAAAAGTACAATTTTTTTTTTTTTAAAGAACAATTTATAGATAAAAATGTAAAATATTTTTTAAAAGTTATAGATAAAGTTTATTTAAAAATATTTTTGGTGTATGAAGGTTCAAATAGATAGAATAGCCTACTAAAAAAAAAAAAAAAAAAAAAAAAAAAAAAAAAAAACTAAATTAACCAAATTATTAATGATTTAATCATAAAACATGACATTTTTATGTGTATTATTTTAATCATTTTTTTTTTTCAGTAGGCTATTCCATCTATTTGAACCTTCATACACCAAAAATCTATTTAACTGAACTTCACTTTTTACAGCCTATATTTAAAATATGTTTTGGCTAGAAAAAAAATATTGAAATCATTGCATCCTAAGTGTTTTAACAATTTTAACAATAAAATTACTAAAATAACAACTATAGATAAAGACTGACTTTTTGGCACTTTCAGGACATTGTATCCCTGTGTTATAAGCTGTGTGTTTAAAAAACGTCCTTATTTTGGCAGTTCTGTTTGGCACCACTAGTAGCACAAACTCAACCTTCACATGCATTATTTATATGTAAATAAAAATGTAAATGCATTATTATTGTACATATTGTTCCAAAGAAACTGTACAAAGTGTCAATTAATAAAACAATTGTATTATAATATTACAGCAAGACTGAGCCGACGTTTTGAATCATCTGCTGTCTTTCTTCCTTCTGGGTATGTCATAAAATGTTTATGGCATATTTCCTCTCAGTCCATAATAACTATTAACAACTAATCTTGTGTCTCTGTTATAAACACGACAAATATTTGCAAAGCGTTATTGTCTTTGACTAGCGAGCCGGGCGGGAGTTTACATACAGTTCCAGCAGCACGTGTGGAGATGAGAAAACACTTGAATGTTTGGCTTAGTTCCTTATAGAGCATCATTCAGGAAACATGTTGATATAAACAGTTATTGCTCCAGCTCAGAGGCAAATTCTGTAATAATAAAGAGCGAGGTAGAAGGATGTTTGACTCACTGCATACACAGAAGTGATCTGGTGTATTTCCTCGTTTTTCAGTTCAGCTATAGTTTCACAATAGCCAAATGTTTGACTGCCAGCATAAATTCTGGCCCACATTAGAGCTTATTTGGGCCAACTCGTTCAGAATATGTTTGTCTCCATGAACAGATGTACAGAGCAATGTGTGGACTTGTGTGTGTTTTCTGTCTGTAAAATATATAGCACTTATTACATTAGGACGGACATAAATTGTGATCAAAGTGGAATATACTATTAGTTTGCATCCTTGAAAAATATATATATATATATATGTACACACAAATTTTTAATTTCACAATACCCAAAGAACTGGATTCACACACACACAAAAAAATCCTAACAAAATTCTTATTTAAAAAATTATTATAATTTAGAATATAATTGTTAATATAATTTATAAACAAATCCTAATTTTTAATTTTACAATAGACAAGAAACTGGATTAACAAAACATTCTTAATACAATTCTAAAATCCATTTATTATTATTATTTTTTAAGGATTTCTTATTTATTTTAAGAATTCTCAGGATATTCATAATATATATATTATTATTATTATTTTTATTATATCACCAGGAATTTAATTTACAGAACTTTCTTAATACAATTTTTTTTATCAAACCCCATTTATTTTATTTTATTTTATACTCCAGGAAGGATTCACAAGACATTCTTAATAAAATTATTATTATTATTATTATTATTATTATTATTATATCACCAGGAATTCAATTAACTGAGCTTTCTTAATACAATTCTTATCAAATCCCAATAAAACTTTTATTTTACTTTACTCTACTTTAATTTCACAGAACATTCTTAATAAAATTATTATTATTATTGTTAATTATTTTTTACATTTATTATTATTATTTTACAATACACAAAGAAATAGAGTTACAAAACTAAAAATTCCTAAAAATCTGTTATCTTACTTTACTTTACTTTAGGAAGGATTCACAGGACATTCTTAATAATAATAATATTAATAATAAATTATTATTATTATAAACCAGGAACTGAATTCACACAAGGTTATTTTTAATTGAACTGAATTGAATTTTACTCCAAGAAGAATTCACAGGACATTCTTAATAAAAAACCTTTAGTAAACTTAGGATGACCTCCAACTAAAATATTTCAAGCATTTATTGGGTTGCTTAAAATAATAAATACTAATTACTACATATATTACTACTACAAGATTTTAATTCTATTTTCTAAATTCTGATATCTCAAAATAAGAAACTCACACACTTTATAATAAATTAATGATTCACAGGTGGCTGTTGATTAAAAAAAGTTCATAAACGGACAAATACTTACGATTTACCAGCATACAGTTCAGATAACGCAACCTCAAGAGTATGATAATAAACAATCAGATATCGATGGCTGTTGCTTCATTCTTACGAAAGAAATTCTTACAAAATCAATGATGACTGCCCAAGAAGTTTATAAAAACTTTCCTAAAACAAGATTCTGTGAATTGGGTTCCAGAACATTAACGCACGGGTGTGTAAACCGTGAAGTTATAAAAAGTCTCATTTCACAGACACATCAAATGTTTTCCGTATACGAGCGTCTGATTTAACCAAACTTATCTTGGATCTCATTTACACCAGTTCTGTTGAAGACATCTAATATTCTTTAACGTTTCCACATTGTGCAAGATTCATAATGCTGTCAACTTTATTTCAGGATCGAACTGCTATACATCAAATAAACGATTTCCATTTTCTCACAACTACCATCTCCACCATTACCTGCCCACCTGCAGTAATAAATACCCTCAGCCCTGGAAATGACTCCAATTTTGAGCATATTCAAGCATCCAGTCTCCTCATGGGGCTTTGCTTCTAAAAAAACCCAAGGTTTGAGTGTGTGAATGTCTCTCAGGAGCTCAAGAGATGAATTATAGTAAAAGGTGACTTAATATCCATGTGCCTGTGGAACAATGAGTTTCTATGAGTCATCTCAGGTTAGACCAGAAATAACTCGAATAAAATACTGTGAAATGTGACGTAATTCGTTGCTCATCCACCCTAGTGCATGTAAATTAAACTTCTTAAAGTAACGGTTCAGCCAAAATTGACCATTTTGCTGATAATGTAGTCACCCTGAAGCCATCTGAGATGTAGATGAGTTTGTTTCTTCATCAGATTTAGAGAAATGTAGCATTGCATCACTTGCTCACCAATGGAGTGAATGGGTGCCGTCAGAATGAGAGTCCAAACAGCTGATGTCATAACATCACAATAATCCACAAGTAATCCACACCACTCCAGTCCATCAATTAACATCTTGTAAAGTCAAAAGACGCATGTTTGTAAGAAACAAATCCATCATTAAGATATTTGAAACTAAAATACATAATCCACAATAATGTCTGATCTGAATCAGGAGAGAAATCTGCACAGATCTAGCACTGTTTACAAGCCAAAACAGTTTTAAACTTTGATGTGAGAGAACAACAAGAGATGGACTTTTCCACTGAAGGAAGTGTTATTTTGGACTACAGACTCATATTTCAGCCAGAAGTGATGGTTTGAAGTTAAAAACGTCTTAATGATAGATTTGTTTCTTAGAAACACTCGATGTTTGGCTTCTCAGGATGTTAATTCATGGACTGGAGTGGTGTTTATTACTTGTGGATTATTGTGATGTTTTTATCAGCTGTTTGGACTCTTTCTGACAGCACCCATTCACTACAGAGCAATTCACACTGGTGAGCAAGTGATGTAATGCTACATTTCTCTAAATCTAAAGAAAAAACAAACTCATTTGCATCTCAGATGGCCTCAGCGTTAGTACATTATCAGCAATTTTTTTTTTTAGGGTGCACTGTTGCTTTAAACACATTTCCTGTGACAGTGGCGGCGACATGCAGTTGTGTTATTACACTCTAAAAAATGCAAACCAGCGCTGGCTAAATATTGGACAGAACACATGCTGGGTTATTTTGACCCAGCTGGTTGCGTTAAATGCTGGGTTATTTTAAGTCAACTATTGTTTAAAAATTATTATACTGCTGGTAATTATTATATAACTGAAACTTATAAAAACACACACAGAAATAATCAAAAGATGAACATGTATTATTAAGCAAGAACACATGGACAAAATACAAGACAAATTGAATTTGTTTGGGTGAATACAGCATATTACATACATTTAAACTCGTTTGACAAGCATTTTAGCATAAAAAAAATTCAACATTCAAAAGTAGAATTGTAATTTTAGTGTATTCAATCGTTCTCTGCTTTTTACTGAAATAGCACTAATTTTAATGCCAGTTTGTCACTGAAATCTGAGCTGGTGAAGGGCTTAACTGCGAACTTTAGCCCGGGGCATCATGTTTCACTCGTAGCTGAAAGACGCCATGACTAACTCCAAAAACTGCCCATGAACAAACAGTACTGATATTAGTGAACATATTTTAAGACTGAACTCAGTACAGTAATGAATAAAATCCATTTATTTTATGCAAGGCAAAAGGCGTTTCCATCCTGCAAAACAACCGCTGCTGATGCAGCTGACTGACATCTCATCCTTATATTGCGTTGCATAAAATAATACTATTTACAGCACAGTGAAGACTTTATAAATGAAATAAAATGTATACAAACCTTTATTTCGCTGAAGAGGTGCAAATTGGCGGCACTGAGAACCACTCTCTCATGTAGAGGACTCGTAAAGTCCATGTTCTGACCGCAACTCAACAGCTGGGTTGTTTCGTTAGAGACATACTCAACCCAGTGGTTGGGTAGAAAAAAATAACCCATTAAAAATTACCCAGCAACTTAGTCATAGAAAAGCTACCCAGCACCTGGGTAAAAAAAAAAAAAAAAAAAAAAAGAAAAAAAAAGACAATTTTAAATAACCCTATAAAATGACCCAACAAGTTGGACCTAGCATTTGGGTTAAGAAAAAACCAAGGACCTGGGTATAAATATTACAAATAACCCAGTAAAATGACCCAACGGGCTGAACCCAGCATTTGGGCTAAAAAATAACCCAGGGCTTGTGTAAAAAAAAATTAAAAATAACCCAATAAAATGACACAACGACAGGAACCCAGCATTAGGGTTAAAAAATAACCCAGCGCTTGGGTAAAAACATTATAAATAACCCAATAAAATTTTATTTTAATTAATTTTATTAAACATAACCTAATAAAATGACCCAACAAGTTGGACCTTGCATTTGGGTTAAAAAGAAAAATAACCCAGCAGCTGGGTAAAAAATATTGTAAAAAAATAACCCAACAAAATGATCCAATGGGCTGAACCCAGCATTTGGGCTAAAAAATAACCCAGCGCCTGTGTAAAAAATTAAAAACAACCCAATAAAATTACCCAACAACTTGAACCCAGCATTTGGGTTAAAAACTACCCAGCGCCTAGGTAAAAATATTAAAAATAACCCCCATAAAAATGACCCAAGTTAAACACAGCATTTGGGCTAAAAAAATAACCCAGCACTTGTGTAAAAACATTAAAAAATAACCCCAATAAAATGACCAAACAACAACTTGAACCCATCATTTGGGTTGAAAATAACCCAGCACATGGGTAAAAATATTAAAAATAACCCCAATAAAATTACCCAACAACAACTTGAACCCAGCATTTGGATTAAAAATAACCCAGCACCTGGGTAAAAATATTAAAAATAACCCAATAAAATGACCCAACGGGCTGAACCCAGCATTTGGGCTAAAAAATAACCCAGCGCCTGTGTAAAAAATTAAAAACAACCCAATAAAATTACCCAACAACTTGAACCCAGCATTTGGGTTGAAAATAACCCAGCACATGGGTAAAAATATTAAAAATAACCCACAAAAAATGACCCAGCAAGTCGAACCCAGCATTTGGGTTAAAAATAACCCAGCACCTGGGTAAAAAATATTGTAAAAAAATAACCCAACAAAATGATCCAATGGGCTGAACCCAGCATTTGGGCTAAAAAATAACCCAGCGCCTGTGTAAAAAATTAAAAACAACCCAATAAAATTACCCAACAACTTGAACCCAGCATTTGGGTTAAAAAAAATAACCCAGCACTTGTGTAAAAACATTAAAAAATAACCCCAATAAAATGACCAAACAACAACTTGAACCCATCATTTGGGTTGAAAATAACCCAGCACATGGGTAAAAATATTAAAAATAACCCCAATAAAATTACCCAACAACAACTTGAACCCATCATTTGGATTAAAAATAACCCAGCACCTGGGTAAAAAATATTAAAAATAACCCAATAAAATGACCCAACGGGCTGAACCCAGCATTTGGGCTAAAAAAAATAACCCAGCATTTTTTAGAGTGGGTCAAACTGTTTCTGTGTGGATCTGGGAATTGCCATTAAATCCACTGACAGACCTCGGTAAGCAATGAGACGTCCGTCGGAGTCTCTTTTGTCACTGGATGACACACAGCAGACTCCTCTCAGCTGTGTTTGGATTAGTGCAAACCTGTAGGAGAAAATGGGCTCTGGATAAATACAGACACATTATGAGTTGAGCATCCTCCACTGCTTATGTAACTGCTGATTAAATATGTTGGCTAATTTGATGATGCTTTCAAATATAGCAGTACTCTTGGATGCATTGTACCACATTTAAATCGATTTTGCAGATTTTCTCTCACAATCACGCTGCCTTCGAGTCTCCAGGGACCTCGGGAAATCATAATTACAGTGTGTTTGGAATAAAATGGATGCATTGGGCAATTTCTTTCACTTTTCGACAAACGCAGGAAGCTTTTAGCACCAGTATGATATAATGAAGAGCAAAGGATGTGCATTAGGATTGTAATTGATGCTTCATCTGGGTATTTTATCATTTTCCTGCAGCCACAGAGAATGACGGGAAACGTACAAATCGTGCACAAAAGAAAATTCGACCTTTACTGTCTGTACCAATTTGCCATGGTTTTCTAATTAAAAGACCCCCCCTAGCAAGTTTAAAGACAAATCCCATAATTACACCATTGTTTAAGTGAGAGAAGTTCACATGAAAATCATTCTGACATTAAATGCAGAATTATAATCAAACTTTTGTTCACATCATTCAAAAGTCTGGGATCACTACGATTTTGCATGTATTAAATTGATCAAAAATGACAGTAAAGATATTTATAATGTTACAAAATCATCAAAAGATCATGTGACACTAAAGACTGGAGTAATGATGCTGAAAATTCACAGGAATAAATTACATTTTACAATATATTCACACAGAAAACAGTTATTTTAAATTGTAATAATATTTCAGAAATTTTGACTATTTAACCAGCAAAACTTTTGGATATTGATAATGATAAGAAATGCTCCTTGAGCAGCAGAATGTTAAATAAACAGAAACAGAAAATGTATAAAATGATTTATTATTGTTTATTATACATTTTGTTATTAATATAATTAATTATTAAATGTATTATTTTTTATTTAAATATTCATTTTTATCTAATTATTGTGTGCATAATATATAATTATTACATTAAATATAGATATAAAATAATTATTATATGGATTATTAACAATTCAAATAAAGTGGTTTATTTCTATTGTTTTTATTTAGAAATTATTAAATTATATTAAATTACTATTATTCATTATTATAATTTTAAATACTTATGTGTATATAATTATTCAATCAAATATGAATAATAAATATACATAGCAAAACTACTTATATATTATATTTACGATATATTCACATAGAAAACAGTTGTTTTAAATTGTAATAATATTTCACATTTTTGACTATTTTAAATTTATTTAAGCAGCAAAACTCTTTTGGATATTGATGATAATAATAAGAAATGTTTCTTAAGCAGCAAATAAGCAGTTAGAAAATTAAATAAACAGAAAATGTTAATGTAAATTGTTACAATTATTTATTATTAATTTTATTATTAATATCATTCATTACTAAATGTATTATTATTTATATATTAATTTGGTATAGTTATTATGTGTATAATATATAATTATTAAATATATATATATTAATTTTATGGATTATTAACAATTCAAATAAAATGTTTTATTTATATTGTTGGTATTTTTACATTATTTATTATTAAATTATATAAATTATATTAAAATATTATAAATTGTATAAATATTTATTATATAATTCTTCAATCAATTATAAATAATATATTTATTATAAATAATATTTATTATAAATAATATTTATTATAAATAATAAATAGCAAAACACTATATTGATAATAATAATAAATAATAAACAAATTAGCAATAAGAATGATTTCTGAAGAATCATGTGACACTGAAGACTGGAGTAATGATGCTGAAAATTCAGCTTTGATCACAGGAATAAATTACATTTTAAAATATATTCCAACAGGAAAAAAAGGTATTTTAAATTGTAATATTATTTCACAATTTTTGACAATTTTAAATAAAAAATTGCAGCACTGGTGAGCATGAGAACCTGATATGTCTGAACATATTGAGGCGCAAACCTCACGGCTTTTGTTTGAAGCTGTGAGCTCTTCTGTAATACTACAATATGAATTAACCTGATTTTGAAGAAATGAATCAAAGAAATGGAAATGAATTCTTACTGAAATGGATATTGCAAAAGTCTCATTTTAATTGAGGTGCTTTGACAATATAAAAAAAAATCTGTAAATTGATACTGATCCTCCCTGTTTGAAGAGAGTGAGATCAGTGGAAAATGACAAATGAAGGAAATGACACAGGACACACACCTACTGCTGCATAATGTCAAACACACACGCGCGCACACACATTACAGTCACATCACTGACCTGACCGTAATTCAGTCTTGTGAAAGCGCTGGTGGTTTTGCTGAGTTAGTTGAATGTAGAAATCATTTTCTAGTACCACGTCCATTCAGGAACATTCAGGTCAGTGTTTTTATAGCTGTCGTTTCACTTCTCTTCTCGAGTCAGTCCGGTTTATTCCGGCCTGATCTTAAGTTTCTGTCAAAAGAGAGAACTAAAAGCAAATTAGTGGCTTTGAGTTTTTTATGGCGGTCTCTTTGAGGTTTAGCCTTCCTGTTTATGGTAAACTATCAATATATTGTTAATTCTGACTGCTGGGAAAAACACGGTAAGAAAAACACAGTGTCTACACCAAACACATACACAGTGTGTTTAACTCATTATAACCAACAAAGTGGTCTTAAAAGAACTGGTTAAGTGTTAGATCAGGGATTCACAAACAGTTTTGTCAGTCGAACCTCTTTGATATTAATACTATGTATTAATTATTATTATTGTTCATTTTAATTAATATATGCATTAGGGCTGGCAAACGATTAATCATGATTAATCGCATACAAAAAAAAGGTTTGAGTTTGCCTAATATATGTGTGTTTACGGCGTGTAATTATTATGTATATTAAGTATATGTTTTTATTATAATTTTTATAGAATTGATATTATATAGAAATAAAAATATTTTGTACATAACATATTTCTCTTAAATACATACATTAATTTGTGTGTATATATACATAATAATTAAACACAGTACACATAAATATATTAGGCAAACTCAAATTTTTTTTATGCGATCAGTTGTAATTAATCGTTTGCCAGCCCTAATATGTATATAATATAATTATTAAATTAAATATAGATAATAAATTATTATGTGGATTATTAACTAAATTAATTAAGTGTTTATTAATTAAAATAGTGATTGTTTTTTATTTAAAAATATTTATTATTAATATTATTTATTTATTATTTGTTATTATTAGTTTTAATTATATGTCTATAATTATTGAATTAAATATAAATATTAAATGAATTCTATATTTATATATGAATTATTAACAATCCAAATAAAGTGGTTTATTAGGCTTGGTTTTATTTTAAAATGATTTATTGTTAAAACAATTGATTGATTATTGTATAATTATTATTATTATTATTATTATTATTAATAATACTCATTAATAATCCTTAAATATAAATATTAAATTATTATATGGATTATTAACAATCCAAATAAAGTGTTTTATTAGGATTGCTATTACTTTAAAATGATTTAATGTTAAAATAATTCATACTTTACAATATAACTAATAGTTAATATACATTATTTTATAATAATATATTTTTAATTATTTTTATATCATTATTATTATTATTAAGTATATAATATAAACCTTAAATATAAACATTAAATTATTTTTTATGTTTTATGTGGATTGTTCTTATTTGTAAACTTATTTACTATTACAATTATTTATTAATTTTTATTATTAATTTAATTATTAAATGTATATAATTATTACATTAAATATAAGTAATAAATTAATTATTATGTTGATCATTAACAATCCAAATAGACCGTATTTGGATGTTTATTGATTTCACAATTATTTATTATTTATTATTTATTTATTTTTAAATGTAATTTATTAATTTAATTATATGTAAGCACTGAATTAAATACAAATATTAAATGAATTATATATTATTATATGGATTATCAAATAAAGTGTTTTATTAAGATGTTTTTATTTTAAAATTATTTATTGGTGATGTTATTATTCATATCATTCATTATTAATGTTATTATTAATTTTTATTTACATATTAATTTTAGCTTATTACTTTGTGCATAATACATAATTATTACATTAAATGTAGAAATGTAATTATTACAAATAACATATTTTTAAATTATTTATTATTACATTATATTAAATTATTGTCATTAATTCTTTTAATTCCGTACACTTGTTATGTGTATATAATTATTCAAATAACTATAAATAATACATTTATTATCATATAATTTATTTAATTATTTCATCAACTCACAAACCCGAATTTGGGAAACCCTGTATTTGCTTATAAACATTTTATCCTAATTTTAACCTTTTATTTACCTTGTTTAATGGGAATATCTTAATTCTTCGCAAGTCACATGTTCAGCCATATTCTGGTGTTTGGCCTTGATTCTTCCTACCTCAGAAAACCACAAACAACACAACAGGTAAAATGTCACAGAATCAGGTCTGTTTTCTCTAATGAGCCATTCCCCGGGTGTTTTAGTCAAAGAAATGCAACTAGAAAATGCCAGCATCATTTTCTTCCAACAAATGAAGTGTGGTCGTAAATACGTCTCAAGGCTGGAGAGGCATAATGGCTTTTCAGGAATTTACCGTTATTAAAAACAAGACAAATTGTCTCACTGTGCAAACAACATCATATGTGTGCGATTTAAAACATTTATTTCATTATGTAGCACAGGCCTGGAGACCCTGACCGTGCTAAGCAATGTACAAAAAGTTAATTGCAATATAAAAGTTGACTTTTAAACTGGATATTAAACCATGGAGTCTGACTGAAAGCAGTGTTTTTATTTGGCTATTTTACCCCGCTGACCCAAATCTAAATTACTCATGCATTTGAATAAAGTTGATCAAATGCATTCGACCAAATATTCTGAATAAAATGTTGCGAGCATTAAAAGGTGAAAGCTTTTGAAGATAATTGGATAATTTTATGCTCATGCAAAACTTTTCCCAACGGCGGCTTGCAAGACAAATACAGATGATATCACAGGATGTGAAACGTACAAATAAAGCCACAACACTACTCTGAGGAAGAGATAAAAAAAGAAAGGGGAAAAAACAACATGGGCAGTGAAAATTATTCGAAATTTCTCTTTCGAAGAATCACCTATTGAAATAACATTACATTACAGTCATCACTGAATGTCAAAATAATTTATCATAACTAGTCATTGGTATATTGATGTCTAGTGGATAAAAACACTGTGATGCTTTTAAAACACTGATGAACTTCTGACTTCAGTCTTTTTGTTGCTGCTAATGGCTTGTAAATGACATACAGCACATTTAACGCTACAGCTCTATAAAACTACTCATTTGTTTTAAACCTGTCTGACTTTCTCTCTTCTGCAGAAAGACACAAAATGACAAAGTTTAGCAGAATCGCTGACATTTGCACACAATGAAAGATGACGGGGCTCCGGAAATGACAGAAAGCACCATAAAAGATGATTTATCTGTGAATAATGCCTTAAAATCTCAGTCTGTTCCTACCTAACGTACGACTATCAAAAGGCCTGAAATATAGTGCACACTACTTTTAAGGTGGTTTTAAAGCATTTGTTGGAGTGTGACAGGTCTGGATTCACTTTTATCATAAAACATTTTTACCAACTTCAACTTATATTTAAATGTTTTAGGTGGTTTATTCTTGTTTGTAAAATTATTTACTATTACAATTATTTATTAATTATTATTAATATTAATGCAATTACTATATGTATACAATATAATTATTACGTGAAATATTTTACATATTTTTAAATTATTTATTATTAATATTATTTATTCATTATTATTTATTATTTTACTTATATGTAAGTATTGAATTAAATACGAATATTAAATGAATTATATATTATTGTATGGATTATTAACAATCCAAATAAAGTTTTGTTTTTAAATTATTTATTGTTTAATTATTTATTAGTGATTTTATTATTAATGTCATTCATTATTAATGTTTTTATTAATTTGTATTTATATATTATTTTAACTAATTACTTAATAATTATTAAATTAAATGTAGATATTTGTAAAATTATTTACTATTACAATTATTTATTCATTATTATTATTAATTTAATTACTATATGTATACAATATAATTATTACATTAAATGTAAGTAATAAATTAATTATTAAGTGGATTATTAACAATCCAAATAGAGTGTTTATTTGAATGTATTTTTTATTTTAAAATTATTTATTATTAATATTATTTATTCATTATTATTTATTATTTTAATTATATGCAAGTATTGGAATAAATATGAATATTAAATAAATTATATATTATTGTATGGATTATTAACAATCCAAATAAAGTGTTTTATTAGGATTGCTTTTATTTTTAAGTAATTTATTGAATTAAATTAATTATTATATGGATTATTAACAATTCAAATAAAGTGTTTTATGTGCTTTATTCTTATTTGTAAAATTATTTACTATTACAATTATTCATTAATTATTATTATTAATTTAATTACTGTATGTATACAATATAATTATTACAGAAATATAAGTAATAAATTGTGTGTTTTATTTGGATGTATTTTTTATTTTAAAATTATGTATTATTAATATTATTCATTCATTATAATTTATTATTTTAATAAATAAATATTGGATTAAATATGAATATTAAATGAATTATATATTATTGTATGGATTATTAACAATCCAAATAATGTTTTGTTTTTAAATTGTTTATTGTTTAATTATTTATTAGTGATTTTATTATTAATATCATTCATTATTAATGTTTTTATTAATTTGTATTTATATATTAATATTAGCCAATTACTTAATTAATTATATATATTATTATATGGATTATTAACAATCCAAATAAAGTGTTTTATTAGGATTGCTTTTATTTTTTAATTATTTATTGTTCAATTATTTATTAGTGATTTTATTATTAATATCATTCATTATTAATGTTATTATTAATTTGTATTTATATAATAATTTTAGGTAATTACTTTGTGAATAATTTAATTAAATTTGTGCAGTTAATTACATGTAGATATTAAATGTATTATTATCTGGGTTATTATTAACAATTCAAATAAAGTGGTTTTTTTTTTTTTTTTTACTGGTTTTATTTTACAATTATTTATTATGAATTATGTATATATAATTATTCAATTAATTATAATTAATACAATTATTATTATATAATTTATTTAATTATTTAATCAACTCACGAACCCCAGTTTGGGAAAGTTGCTGCCTTAAATGTTTAAGCATTGCACATCTCTGCAACTTGAAAAAATAAATAAATAAATGCATGCATGCATGCTGCTGATTTGCAGGTTTAATACTTATTTTTATGATGTTGAGTTCAAATATATCTATAAAATGCTTCAACGCACTTAGAAGTGCAGTCAAATGTAAAATGTTTTAATGACTTAAAAAAAAAAAGTATTAAAAATTAATTTAACTTGCAATGTGCAATAGAGTGGAAAAATATCCCATTTCATGTAAAAATTATTAAATGAACACAAGTTTACAAATCATTTTTCACAAAATCTGTTTGAATGTACCTGTAAAACACCCATAGATGTAGCACAAAACATTTGCATTTTCTTCTGTCGCTGTCAGAATTAGGCATAAAATAATGTCATACATGTGAAAATGGGTTGATCATTAAACAAATCATTGTAATCTGACTCGGATGCAGAGGGCGATCGTGTCTTTGTGTGAGTTTTTTGGCTGATTAAACAATATTGCAAGACTTCTTCACCACACAAATAGCTGTCGAAAGCAAAAATGCCACAAAATGCACATATTTTGTAAGAAACTGTGAAGTGCTTGAGCAAAACAGACACTATTTTGTGAAATAACAGCCTAAAATGAGTAAGAAGCATTGTGTTTCATTCAGCAAATATGAATAAAAATTAGTCTGACTTGGAAAAACCAAGTTTAATTGTGTGTTTTTTAATTTCTGAAGTTGAAACTGGTTAAATTATTGTGATAAATTATGACATGATGTTATAATATATAAACTAGTAAACTTAACGTGATGCATATTTGTCAGTCATATGTCATACATAAACATAACAGGTCAGAATCTGTACTTCTGAAAAAAAAAATATATATATATATATATATATATATATATATATATATATATATATATATATATATAATATAATATATATATATATATATATATAATCTTTTTTGGTGTTTTAGTATCATTTAGATACAACTTTTATTAATATTCTGAAAATATTTCTTTTTAATTTTGCTTAAAGTTTAAATAATTTTGTTGTGTTTTTTTGTCATTTTAGTAGTTCTTGTTACTACCATGTAGTTACATTTTTTATAAAAAAAAAATTTCAGTTTTAGTTATTTAGTTATTTTACTAAATTAAAAGTTATTTTACTAAATTTAAGTTAAACTAGCTGAAATATATACATATATACATTTGTAACATTTTATATTATTTCAAGTAAAATTTATTTTATTTAATGTTTTTTTTAATGTTTTTTTTTCCATTTCATTTTCATAAAATGTATGATATTTAATCAAATTAAATTCATTGATAATAAATACATAAACCTGGTTATTGTATATTTACATTCAGTTTATTACAGAAATCTGGCCTGTTGCATTTATGTATGACTGACATGCATCACATTAAACTGATTAAATGATTATGATATATATATAATTAATTATAATTAATTATATATATATATTTTTCTTTTTTTAAAAAAACAATTTCATTTATTCATTTATTTTATTTTATTTATTAGTAGTAGTAGTAATAATAATAATAATTTTTATGAATTAATATTTATTTATTTATTCATTTATTTTTGCAGTATCCAAACATACTTTGTCTTTCACAGAAGAAAGGAAGTCATAAAAGTGTTGATGGTAAGCAAATTCCGATTTTTTTTCTGAGACGTGCATCTTGTGTGTTGGAGGAAACTACAGCAGCTTCACACGAAGCCACAGAAATCTTAAAATAGCCTGAAACAGCAACACGTTAAAGAAAGACAAGTGAAAACACAGCAGAGCAGTGTTATGTTAAAAACAAAATTCGCTTTTATTTTTCTCCTTCCATTTAAATTCTTGACTTTTTTCTCCTTTTTGTGGATTAAAAAATTTACACACACCTAAAAACAAAGGACAGGGAGAACTGTAAAACAAATGAGTTCAAAGAAACGTTACACCACAGCACAGAATGCGTCGTTGTGGAAGACAACGTTCTGTTATTTTTCCGCTGTTCTTCAGTTGCGTCATTGATTTCTCAAAGACAGTTATAAGGGGGATAAAATCCATTTGTCTGAAACAAAATCACGACCCATCATGCCTGCCGTAAGAAGGCCGGAGAATGTACAGACATACACGCACACTCACACACACACAAACAAACAAACACACAAACAAACGGCTATATTACAGAGTTACTGAGGTGGAGGTCTGGAGGACGCGGGCGCGACGGGACGCTCGGATCGGGACGACTTGGCTGGAAAGGCCACTAAGTCCTTCAGAAACCAGCCGAAAGTGACATCGTGCGTATTTACCCGCTGACGTCAGTTCTGCGCCAAAACAGCATGTGTTGTTGACATTCGGCGAGTCTCGGAATAAAGGGCTTATTGAAATGCGCCGCGGTGGGTCGATCACCCGCTGCTTTTGGAGGAACTGGCCCTGTTATGTCTTCTTAATGCCTGTGTGGCGTTCTGACAACTTAATTAGTCCTAATTATGCACATTAATAATTAGTGAATTCTTACTCAAACATGTGCAAAAGATTGACATAAAACCATCTGTTTCTCGCAAATCCCTCAGATGGAATTACAATGAACTCAGGACAGCAACATCTATCTATCTATCTATCTATCTATCTATCTATCTATCTATCTATCTATCTATCTATCTATCTATCTATCTATCTATCTATCTATCTATCTATCTATCATTTAACTACATGCATCATATATTGTCATGCATCATCAAATTTGCACTCAAAAATAGGCCTAAATTTAATATTTATTTGAAATAATATATATTTATATATTTGAAATGCATATAAAATTTGCATGCATTTGGACTGCACAGTTTTAACATAAACTAATAAAATTAATGTGATGCATATTTGTCAGTCATTTGTCATACAGATTTCTGTACTCAAAAAAAAAAAAAAAATAAAATAAAATAAAATAAATAAAATAAAATAAAAAAATATTATTATTAACTATTTTCGGGGTTTTAGTATCATTTAGATACCGATTACAGCTTTTATTATTATTCTGACAATTTTTCATTTTAATTTTGGCTAAAGTTTAAATAATTTTGTTGTGTGTTTTTGTCATTTGTCATTTAGTAGTAGTAAAAAAAAAAAAAAAAAACGGAATTGTGAGATATATTTTTTATTCCATAATGGGAAAAAAACACTTGTGAGATTTAAATTTTGAACTAAAATTTTGAAATAAATGTAGAATTGCAAGACATAAACAAATAAACAAAAAAAACCTGAAGTTTTTTTTTTTTTATGTTTACATTTTTTTTTATTAATTTTATTTCAGTTTTAGTTTAAGTTGTTTTACTACATCAGCTAAACTAGTTGAAATAATGTTTAAACATTTTATCTTAATTCAGGTCAGATTTATTTTATTTTAAGTAACAAAAATGTTTTTTTAAATGTTTTTTATTTAGTTTAAATACAAACAGGCATAATTTTTATTAACTATTTGCACCTATTTAATTTTATTCAAATAGTCATATTTTCAAAATGCATTAATTCCAATTGTTTAAATTTGTTTATTGTGAAAATAATAACATTTAATTAGTTAAAAAGTATGATATTTAATCAAATTTCTTGACAATAAATATATAAACCTTGTTATTGTGTATTTACATTTAGTTTATTGAAGGAATCTGACCTGAAAAATATGCATCACATTAAATTAATAACTTTACCCTTAACCTGTGTCATCCAAAATCATATAAATAATATATGCAATTCAAATACATAAATCTTAAATTTAGGCCTTAAATTGTGTTTTGGCTACCTTGACTCGAAACCCTTTCTGTAAGGGCTCTAAAGATGTATTTTTAAAAGCTGAAATATTTTAGCCACTTCATAATGCATAAAATACTAAAAAACAGCCAGATGCGACACAACCCAACGACATCTACCTGACACGTGCAAACTGACAGATACACCGTCTTCAAAACACAACATCTATGGCGCAAGACGCAACACAATGTCCTCTGCGATCATTTTTTTTCTCTTTCATGATGGGGCAATCTTGTTGAGAAAGTTAAGTAAACTGTTGACGTTTATAGCTAAGTTTCTGAAGAACACCAAACATTCACATCAGCACGTCTTTGTGTGGATGTTTGTTTCTGGCCTGAAGTGGCTTGGAATTTCTCCTGAATTCATAATGAGAACAATCTTGCGACATCAGTGATACACAGTACCGATAAGAAGCTTATATTCTCAGTTTAGATTCTTTTCATACAGTTTATCTGACTACTAACAGCTGGACTATCTAACATTCTGCCGTCTGCTTCTACATGCAAACTGTCTTGATATTTCGTCTCCAGATACACAGTATCAATAGACACTGACATTCAGTTTTTTAAGAGCTCTGTACATATTTCAGTTATTTAAGTAAGACAAGCTAATGCAACACAAACAAAAACGCATGCAATACTGAAAGCGACTGCGGCCTAAATCGGCCTAAAGTGGTCGGTTTCCACATTATCAGGCTGGTTTAAGAGAGGCTATGGGAACTTGTCAGCTGCTCAGGTTAGTAAACCACCTTGCCGACCAGCTTGGTCAGGTTGGTATACCAAATAAACCAGATAAACACTAACCACTTATTTAAAAGGGAAAATGTTGGTGAACAAATATCTCAACCTAGTCATCTTCTGTTATTCTAAATAAATAAATGATGTTCTATACAATGGAAAACTACTTTTTTGTATGACATACATAAAACTACTAAAAGCATCATGCAGAGTGATTTGTCACTGCCATCTAGTGATCAACTGGGTGAAGCAACTTTACAGTCTTAACTTTTACTGTTAACTAACACTTCGACAAATAATATGCCATCTAATCTGGAATAAATCCACTTTTACATCTGCAGACATGAGCAGCTTTTGAAAAACAGGATTATTTTTACTGTTCAGTCACTGAGTTTTGTATGTAAGTAACGCAGCAGTCGAAGTAAACTGCAAACAAAAGCACCATAACATATTGTGCAATGATCTAGAACAAACCTGAAGGAGCTATAGAGATAATCAAGCAAATATTTGAAGGTAAACCGTTAAACTACTTCCTTCCATCTCGGTTTAATATGCACAGACAACTATACGTAAGCCGGTTGTAAACAGAGATGAGGGAAGTGTTTGGGAACCGGACGGAAAATGCATTTACAAGCAGGGCTTGTCGGGCAGAGTTTTATTTAAGTTTGTGATTTAATTAAAATATTTTTATGTGCCTTGATGCCTTCCTACTTTGAGCGCTTGTGAGCATTTTCCAGCTTTCAGATACTGCCAAAATAAACAAAAATAAAAAGGAATATAAAAATGTGACATTTCTTTTGCTTTTCACAGTTTTGACATTTTTTCTCAGAACTGCAAGATATAAATTCAGAAGTGCACAATTATGACAAAAATGCCACAGTCAGAAATGCAAAATATAAACTTGCCGTTCAAAAACAAGTTTGAATTGTGTGAGATATAAATTCACAATTTTGAGAGAAAAAAGAGGCACAACTATAAGATAAAAAGACACACTTAACTTAAAGAAGTTCACTTCCAGAACGAAAATTTACAGATAATTAACTCACCCTCTTGTCATCCAAGATCTTGATGAACGTAGATGTTCATGTCTTTCTTTCTTCAGTCAATAAGAAATTACATTTCTAGAGGAAAATATTTCAGGAAGTTATCTTCACATAGTGGACTTCAATTGTGCCGCCAAATTTCAATTTCCAAAATGCAGTTTAAACGCAGCTTCAAATGGCCCTAAATGATCCCAGCCGAGGAAGAAGGGTCTTATCTAGCGAAACGATTGGTTGTTTTCCAACCAAATTGACAAACTATATACTTTTAACCTCAAATGCTCGTCTTGTCTGGTCTCTGCGATGCGCATGCGTAGTCTGCTTAGTCCGTGTAATCTGGGCCAATACAGTTAGGGTATATCGAAAAACTCCCGTCTCGTTTTCTTCTTCAACGTCAAAATCGTCTTACATCGCTGTTTTACCTTTTTTTCGGTAAAGGGCGTTTGATCTTCTTTGCATGTTCACTCCGTAAATACTGAGTTGGTACTTCTGCAGCGATGTACACTGTAAAAAAAACAATTTGTTGAGTCAACTTAAAATAATTTGTAACCTGGCTGCCTTAAAATTTTAAGTTCAGTCAACTCAAAAAAAGTTTATTCAACTTGAAATGTTAAATTATACTAAGTGACAACTTAGATATTTGAGTTGAATCAACTTAAAATGTTAAGGCAGCTGGGTTACTTACCCATCTGTTAAGTTTAGCAAAAACACACATATCTAAGTTGTTAACATTTCAAGTTGACTAAATTTATTTTAGCTGACTGAACTTAAAATTTTAAGGCAGCAGGGTAACAAATTATTTTAAGATGACTCCACAAATTGTGTTTTTTATTTTTTACAGTGTAGGACGATTTTGAAGTTGGGGAAGAAAACAAGAGTTTTTCGACAACAAAAAAACGCTCATGGACACTTAGACAAGACGAGCGTTTGAGGTTGAAAAGTATATAAATTGTCAATTTGTTTTTGAAAATGACATTGTGTTGCTAGATAAGACCCTTCTTCCTCATCTGGGATCGTTTAGAGCCATTTGGAGCTGCATTTAAACTCCATTTCGGAAGTTCAAATTTGGGGGCACCATTGAAGTCCATTATATGGAGATAATTTCTGAAATTTATTTTAAATGACAAACGATATCTTGGACAACAAAGAGTAAATTATCTGTACAATTTAGTTCTGGAAGTGAACTTCTACTTAAAAAATATAATAATAATAAAATAAATAATAATAATATATTCCATAGCGAAAAAAAACCCTTAAAATTCAGAATAAAAAAAAATCCACCGAATTGTGAGATATAAACTCAAAATTCTGAGAAAAAAAATGAATGGTGAGAATGGTGGTGTTTATCTTAATTTTGACATTTTTTTTTCCCCCTCAAGATATGGCAAGATAGAGAGATGGAATTGCTGATTCTGTTGCAAAAAAGTCAGAAATGTGAGATACAGTGTTGCAATTCTGAGAAAAGTCCAAATTGTGACATATAATTTGGTGAAAACCAAATAAATTATGAAATGCAAGATATAATTAAAAAAAATAATTAGAATTGCGAGATAACAACGAGTATTACTATGAAGAAAACTACAATATAAACTTGGAGTAATGGAACTGCAAGATGGAAACTGAAAAATCAGAGAAAACTGTCAAGATTCTGAGAAAAAAAAAGTCAGAATTCATAGTAAATCTCACAGTTCTGAGTTTATATCTAGCAAAAGTCAGCACCGTGAGATAAAAAGTTGGCCTTTTTTGGTGGCAATAACAGGCTTACGTACTATCCGACACTGAGATCACACAACCCTTTCGAACGGCCCCTGTCCGATCCGACCCGCTCACATCCGTCCTCCACTCCAGACCTCTATCTCAGTCCCCTCTGAATGTGAATCTCTGCAGTTCAGCACGGGAATCACGAGGGGCAATGATCCCGACACCAGCAGCGCTCCATCACGATAATCACACATCCATAGAAACTCCACCCAAAACAGACATTTACATGCGTTATACCCACACCGAGAATTGCAACAACATTTCATACTTTTTTTCTTTTGTTTACTTATATTTGAGGAGAATACATGTACACAGAGATGATAGATGGATCTCGAGGGCGATGCAAATGCAAGTATGAAAAAGCGTGAAGCGGACAAAAGCAGACTGACAGCAGGATAAAAAGTTTAAGATATGAGAAAAATCTGAAAAATCACCTGCTTTTGTGCTTGAAATCGAACCTTCATACTATGATGGGAAAAGTATTTAGACACTTAAAAGTCACTTAAATGCCTTCATGCCAAAGCATTAGAGTTCTCACTTTTCTAAACCATTTTTGCAAGGTCAAAATGATTTTTAGTAGATGATTTTTTTTTTTTTTTAATTAGCCAGGATAATTATATATTTACCATTTAACTAAAACCATAAAAATGTATTATTTTCTAATGCAAAGACAATCAGATATTTTAAGTGTCATTTCAGCATCCAAATACTTTGTATGGCCACCGTGTACTATACTAAGCAGAATGCAATGCCTTTCATCAGCGCACAGCAGCCGGAATACACGGTCTTTAGCATTCATTAATAACAGCATAGTGGCCGTCAAACTTTAAATTGGACTTTAAATAGTTTTCGGTTTTATTCCGGGGTTATTGCTGGCTGAAATGCAATAATGAAGCACATATTCAGGGAGAACATTATCGTATTATAGTATATACAGCATTAACATTGCAAACTGAACGGTCAGCGCTCATGCAGGGTCATTGTGAACGGTTGCATAAAGCAGCGCAGCGGCCGCAGCGCGTTAAGTCGCGCACCGCTGCTTTACGTCAAAGTCTCTTCGCCATGTGCTCTTAAGTGGCGGTTAATTAGCCTGTAGGGGATCGGACTCCACATCGGGCTCGAGACTCAAAGGCACAGCTGTCCTTGAAGAGGATTCTGTCAGCGCCTGGACTGAGCTTGATTTATGAGCTCTGCCGCTCACCAGATGGGGGACGGAGAGAATATGACGGTCCGCTTGCTTAGCGAGTCGCAGTGGCTGGCTAATTACATCTTTATCTCCCGCTAATCTGATTTTGAGCGGGAAAAAAAAGAGGCGGTGCACAGAATCTAGTACTGCGTTCCATTCAGCTCGGACTGTTAGATTTTCCAACTTCCCACTTGGAAAAGTGCAACTGAATGCAGCATCAAGTCAGATGTGCAATTTGGAAATGTGTGCAGAAATTTACACGCAGATGTAGAGGATAAAAAAAGCCCATAGATAACGTGACAAGATTACAGAGCCTGCACATTACATAAAAACAAAAATATTGTGGTCACAAATTAAAAATACATTCCTTGTTTGGTTAATTTGTTTCCTTGTTTTAGTTAATTTGTGGACACAAATTAAGAATTTGTTCCCACAACCTAATTTGTTTGTTTTAGTAAATCATGTTGTACTAATTTGTTGCGTCCTTTTCATTTAATAAAACAAACAGAACAAATTAGTATGACATGGCCACAATTTACTACAACAAGTGAGCAAATTAGTACGATGTGGCCACAACTTTTTAAAAGGAGGGAGTGAATTAGTACAACGTGGGCACGATTTACTAAAACCAGGGCACGAATTAGTATAAATTGGCCACGATTTACTAAAATTAGTATGTGGCCACAATTTAATTAAACGTGGGAGTGAATTAGTGCGACGTGACCGTGATTTACTAAAACAAGAAAGCAAATTAGTACAACATAACCACGATTTACTAAAGTTAGTATGACGTGGTCACGATTTACTAAAATTACTACAACGTGGTCACCATATACTAAAATGTGGGAACGAATTGCTACGACGTGGCCATGATTTTCTAAAACAAGGGAACGAATTAGCAAAACATGGCCACGATTTACTAAAACGTGGGAACGAATTAGAATGACATGGCCGTGATTTACTAAAATTAGTATGACGAAGCCGCGATTTACAAAAACGAAGTAACAAATTAGTACAACATGGCTGCAGTTTACTATAGTTAGTAAGACGTGGCCACGATTTACTAAAATGAGGCAACAAATTAGTATGACATGCCCATGATTTTCAAAAAAAAAGAAAGGAACAAATTATTACAACATGGCCACAATTTACTAAAACCAGAGAGCGAATTACTACGACTTGGCCACATTTTATTAAAATGAGGAAGCAAATTAGTAAGACATTGCCATGATTTACTAAAACGAGAGAATGAATTAGTATGACGTTGCCACAATTTTGTAAAACAAGATAAATTAGTATGACATTGCCACGATTGACTAAATACAGAGACTAATTTGTATGATGTGGCACGATTTACTAAAACAAGTAAACTAATTATTAAGGCATGACCACAATATACTAAATGACTAAAATGAGGGAACAAATTAGTATAGCATGATCAAGTTTCACTAAAACACCTCAAACAAGAGAGAGAGAGAGAGAGAGAAAAAGAACAAATTATTGTGTTGAAATTTTTAATCCGTCGTCATTATATATGTATTTTTCTGCATGTTATGTGCAGGGCTTTGTACAAAATGTTGTGTGTTGAATATTGAATTGAATTGATATGCATGAAACACATTGAATGCTCCTGTCTGTTAACCGCACTCTTACAGAACAAACGCTAGCATTGCATAGCATCGCAGTTTGGTTGCGAGAAGACTGCTGACCAAAAAGAAAATTGCCATTTTGTTTCCTCGAATGTCATTTTCCAGGCATAATACATGCAGTAAATGCATGCATTTTTGTTGCAAGTTGGTGACATCACACAGGATTATCTGACAATCGTCTTTGAATGGAACGCAGCACTGCACCAACACATTGACGTGTACGTAACCGCAGGATACTGAGGGTTTTGGTTATGTCAGAGGCAGACATGAGAATTACATCATTACTGCAGAATATATCATACATTACAGTCATCAACAGCATGAAAAAAAAAATACAGTACACATTTGAAATGATATTAGGACGCCTACACGCTAGAGTTTACAATGCAAATGCACTGAGCTCAGTGCAGATGGTGCATGACAAAGGACTAATGCAATGGTTTGGAAAAGCGACACTGTACTTTGTAGTGTATATCTGTCTAAACTGTGATCCTACGGCCATTTTCACATGCTCAAAACGGATCCGTCTAGCGTGTAAGCGCCCTCACATTTCATTGATTGCTCTCTTTTACGGACGAGTTGAAATTACTTCCGTTTTAAAAAAGTTAATCATGGTAAAACAGAGCACGATACTTCAAAAAGTTTTTTTTTTTTTTTCTTTTTGCCGTTCGATGAGTTCAGTGATTTTTAGTACAAAATATTTTCACACACATGGCTTGCGATCAGCTCTGACGTTTTTTTCTCACAAGGAATTACTATCATATTTATTCAAATACTTATTAACATTGTCATCATCATCATCATCATTATAATCATTATTAACACCAAAAAAGTAATAGCAGTTAACCTTGCAGATTAAAATGTACACAGTGCAGGGGGTTAAAACAGGGTCGGTGCAGGAAGTGAGGTCACAAGAGGGACATTTCTAACCGGTACATGCTATCCACAAGCAACAAGAAGTCAATGAACCGTTTCAGGCCAGGAGACGTCAGAAACTTCTGCTGCCTTCAAGTCTTTGTGGAACGTTCCTACTTACGAGTTGCAACGATGCATTCAAATAATTCTGAAAGGTTACACTCTTACTTAGGAGTTGCAATGATGCATTCGAATAATTCTGAAAAGTTGCACTCTTAGTGCAGTGATCCACTCAATTCTGAGAAGTTGCACTCAGGAGTTGCAATGATGCATTCAATAAAATTAATAAAAAGTCGCACTCTTGCTTATGAATTGCAATGATGCTTTCAAATAATACTGAAAAGATGCACTCCTGCTAATAAGTTGCAATGATGCATTTAAATAATTTGGAAAAGTTGCACTCAAGAGTTGCAAAAATGTATTAAAATAATTCTGACGAGTTGCATTCTTGCTTATTAGTTGCAATGATGCATTCAAATTATTCTAAAAAAGATGCACCCTTGCTTATGAATTGCAATAATGTATTTAAAAAAATCTGGAATGTTGCACTCAAGAGTTGCAAGAATGCATTCAAATTGTGGAAAGTTGCACTCTTGTTTACGAGTTACAATGATGCATTCAAATGATTTGGAAAAGTTGCACGAGTGGCAATGATGCATTAAAATAATTCTGAAGAGTAGCACTCTTGCTAATGAGTTGCAATGATGCATTAAAAAAAATTCTGATATGTTGCACTCAAGAGTTGCAACAATGTATTAAAATAATTCTGAAAACTTCACTCAAGAGTTGCAATGATGCATTTATATAATTCTGGAAAGTTGCACTCTTTCTCATTTTTTCTAAATGATATTTGCACATTAAAAATAAGTTTTAGTGGATGGATGACATCTACAGCTGTAGTTTATTTTATTAACCAACATTCGACAACCAAAAAGTGTCCAAATACTTTAATTTCCAACACTACATCTATTTTTTTTTTTTTACTTTGCAACGAGTTTGAAAAGTAATTTAAAGCATTTCTCTTTAACTTCCCATTAAGCACAAGAAAGCAACACAAAATGTGTTCAAACTAAACTTCTTACGATCAATATCAATGATTCACAACTAATAATGACATTTCGGTTGTAAATCTCGTAAATACGATCATTCCATCTTGACTTAAAGGCAGCAATATCCTCCGAGCCGAAAGGCTGAAACAGAGAGGCTGATGGGAAATGTAGTTTTTGCCGCTGAAATGAGGGGCCTCTACTGCATATATATTTACACTGAGTGAGGAGGACCAACGATCTGAGTGATGGACAGACTGAGGACAATATGAGGGCTGGACGCGGGTCAGACGTTTGCTTTGGGTCGAGAGCCCAAACGAACGCAAACGAGGGGCCGAGATGACACGGCCCTCCTTGCTAGAAAGAAAACATGTGATTTGACATCATTCATAGTAGCTACGCATGTCAGAACGCACCACGGTTCAGCTCGGATCTCTGCGTCGGGATCCGACGGGCCCGCTGGTGAACAGCTTGGAGAGGGTCACCCGAACATCGCAACCGTCGTCGTCGACACGTCGCTTTACAACCAGCATGTCCAGCACGCACATCAAGAGACACCCAACTGGCATTACACTTGTCGTTCACATCATTTGCATCACATATCGGGTTTGGACGATAAAAGGTGACCGTCGTTGGCGACGGGAGGGAGGAGTGAAGCGGTGATATGCGACGGGGCGTGAATGGGAAGAGGACGGAATGATCGAGTGATGTAGCGATGGCTCCTGGATTAATGCATAATTTCTTTTTGTTCACAGTGATGGGTTCGTATTTAAAGACTCCTTCCAAAGCGGGAAAGTTTTAGACCTTCATCAGAACAGAGATGGAGAGGCAGAACCACAGACCGACTCCTGATAAACGGCCGTTAAGGGATGCCGCTCCGCCGTACACGGCCCCGGGCCCTGCAAGAGCAGAGAGAAGCGGACGTGAATAGGGTGAATGAGAGAGAGAAAGTTGGTCAATCTTGTGCTAGTCTGATGCATGCACAGTAAAGGCAATATGAAATCACAATAGACTATGTATTGTAAAATTTTTATGTTTTTTTTTTCTCCACACATTTTTTGATTTGCTCCACTTCCAAAGCAACTTTCCTGTTTGGCTGATTCACTAGAAAGTAAGTCAGATTGTGTAACAAAGGGAGTGCAAACCTTTTTTTTTCCATTGACTTTAACCTAATTTTAAAGCATTTTTAAAGGCTTTATAAATCTGTGTGTAGTGTATATAAAACTTTTTAAATTCATTTTATAAATTAAAATTATATTTGCAAATTATAAATTAAATATATACAAGTTAACTATATATAAAAATACAAAATAAAATAATTTGAATATAAATTTTTCATTAAAAAATAAAATTACTTTTTAAATGACTGATTTTTATTACATTTACAATTAAAAAATATAACAAAAACATAATGCAATTAGTAAATTACAGTAAAAATAAAAAATTCCATTTAAATGTTTTTAGTAATTTACTGTATTGCACCACAAGTACGCTGGAAAAAAAGCTGGAATAAACAGTATGCTGGTTTATACTGTATAATGTATAAAAAACATAAAACTAAAATACACTGCATGTATATAAAATAACAAAAAATTATTTTAAATAATTATATTATAAATGGTTAATAAAAATACATTTAAATAGCTTTTTAAATGACTGATTTGTATTACAATTATTTTTTGCTAAAATGAACAATATTTACATAAAATAAAATATTAAAAAAAATAAAATTAAATGCAAAAATTAAAATATAGTGAAACAACACAAAATAGTGCATTTAAAATGTTTAATAATTTACTGTATTGTACAAAAATTTGCTAGAAAAATAGCTGTATTGCATGAAAAGTAGCTAGAATAAATACTATATAAATTGTTAATAAAAAATTAAATATTTTTTAAATGACTGATTTGTATTACAATTATTTTTATTAAAATGAACAATATTTACATAAAATAAAATATAAAAAATAAAATGCAAGAAGTAAAATACAGTAAACACAATACAAAATAATGCATTTAAAATGTTTTTAATAATTTAATGTATTGTACAAAAAGTAGCTAGAATAAACAGTGTGGTTGTTTATATGGTATAATGCATATAAAACTTCTAAAATACATAAAAAATTAAGAAAATAAAAAATTGCTTTTTAAATGACTGATTGCATTACAATTATTTTTATCAAAATGAACAATATTTATGTAAAATAAAATATAAAAAATAAAATGCAAGTAGTAAAATACAGTAAAAAACAATACAAAATAATGCATTTAAAATGTTTTTAACTATTTACTGTATTGCATGAAAAATAGCTAGAATAAACAGTATAATTGTTTATATGGTATAATGCATATCACACTTCTAAAATTCATTACATGTATATAAAGTAACAAGAAAAATAAATTAAAATAATTCTATTATGAATTGTTGTTAAAAAAACAAACAAAAGTTTTTTAAATGACCGATTTGTATTACAATTATTTTTTTTATCAAAATGAACAATATTTAAGTAAAAATGCACGAAGTAAAATACAGTAAAACTATGTAAAATAATACATTTAAAAATGCATTTAAAATATTTGTAATAATTTACTATATTGCACAAAAAGTAGCTAGAATAAACAGTAAGGTTATTTATATGGTATAATGCATATGAAACTTCTAAAATGCATAATAAAATATTTAGAAAATAAAAAATAGCTTTTTAAATGACTGACTGCATTACAATTATTTTTATTAAAATGAACAATATTTATGTAAAATTAAATATTAAAAAAAATGCAAACTGTAAAATACAGTAAAAAAAAGAATACAAAATAATGCATTTAAAATGTTTTAAACTATTTACTATATTGCACAAAAAATAGCTAGAATAAACAGTATGGTTGTTTATATGGTATAATGCATATAAAACCTCTAAAATGCATAATAAAAAAATGAAGAAAATAAAAAAAATAGCTTTTTAAATGACTGATTGCATTACAATTATTTTTTTATTAAAATGAACAATATTTATGTAAAATAAAATATAAAAAATAAAATGCAAATAGTAAAATACAGTAAAAACAATACAATATAATGCATTTAAAATGTTTTTAACTATTTACTGTATTGCATGAAAAATAGCTAGAATAAACAGTATGGTAGTTTATATGGTATAATGCATATAACAAATTAAAATAATTATATTATGAATTGTTGTTAAAAAAAACAAACAAAAGGTTTTTAAATGATGATTTGTATTACACTTATTTATTTATTGTTTAAAAAAAATGAACAATATTTAAGTAAAAAAATGCAAGAAGTAAAATACAGCAAAACAATATTGCACAAAAAGTAGCTAGAATAAACAGTATGGTTGTTTATATGGTATAATGCATATAAAACTTCTAAAATACATAATAATAAAATTAAGAAAATAAAAAAATAGCTTTTCAAATGACTGATTGCATTACAATTATTTTATTGAAATGAACAATATTTACATAAAATCGAATATTAAAAAAATAAAATGCAAGAAGCAATATACAGTTAAAAAAAATTAATTTAAAATAATTTACTGTATTTCTTCATCATAAAATGGTCATTTCATGACAAATCAAATTTTCATTAATCTTCTGAAACTAAAATAACTTATTTGTGTATAAGTTGGGAAAACACTCCATAGTCTTAAAAACTCAAAACTTCATCCCAAGTGAAAAAAAACATTCTTGGATAAAATCTTTGGATATCTGACAAATTGACAGTCAGCGTTAACACATCAACAATCAACTGTTTAGAGGAAGAGGAACTAGGTTAGACGCTATAATTCCTAAAGGATCATGAAAAAATAAATAAAAGAAATTACAGGAGAAAATAACAGCATGCAGGGTTAGAATGACATGAGAGTGAATAAATAATATCAGGATTTCTGAAGTATCCCAAGACAGACAGCGGCGGGATAGATGTTTATTCTCCTAAGGATGGAGATAAAGGTCGCAGCACGTTTGATGGAAAAGTGCGAGTCAAGGCCAGTCGACGGCGCGGCAGCGACATGAACAAGAGACGATGCATGGAAGTGACGGCAGGTGACTCATCACGGAAAAAGTCGGCGCGATAATGGGAGAGCGTACGAGACGGCAGAGGGAGAGATGGAGCGCTCGCTTACAATGGTAATGCGTGACGGGAGGAAACGGCAGGAACAGAGCAGGAATCACTCACTGCGGACTGCAATGTGAAGAATGGAGCGAGAGAACCACTGATGACTTCCTGGGGTAACAGGACACAACGGAGGAGGAACAAACGAGAGCAGAGACGCTCCGACATAATGGGCCGGAGAGGAGAAATAAAGAGAGGAGCCGAAAGGATGCAAGAAACTACTACATTCAGACCAGCAGGAGGAAAAAAAAAACAGATGAGATGGATATGGGGCATCATGACACTGCAGTATGGCAGTTTTACTAACACTAGTTGAGCAGAGGCCCTGCTGTTTATTGTTAATGAGGTATAAAAGCATTATGTAAGCGATAATGTGCAGCCAGATGCAAACAATTACACGACTTCTGATTGGTCAATCACAGCATTCTGTGGACCAACATTTTTATATAACGACACTAAACTGCATAACTGTTCTCCCAGCCAAAACTTTTCCTTCATGTCTGTGCTAGTTTAATGTCTGCAACCTCTTTGTTCTTATATAATGAAATTATTTAAGTTCTAAAAATGTTTTATTGTTTAAAAAAATCTTTTGCATTATCAGTAATTAAATATTACAAAAACACTCTTTAAATCCCACATTTTTTAGAGTTTTAAAAACCCATTTGCATTATCAGTCATTAATATTTACTATATTTAAATATATTGAAATAAATATTTAGAGAAATATTATAAAAATATTCTTACATATAAAAATATAAACACTTGTTTATAAATAATCAAAATTAGAATAATTTAATAATAATAGAAATAAATTAATAATAATAGAAATAAATATTTATAAATATTTGAGTCAGTGTGACCATTGTGTCACCAATCATAAATATTTACTATATTTAAATATGTACTTTAATAACAGCATACTTAATGAATAAATCAATATAAAACATTTATTTATAAAAACTGTCAATATAATTTATAAACATTTATAAATATGTTTGTGCACCATTTATTACAAAGGTATGTTTGTCATCAATCATAAATATTCACTAGATTTAAACACTGATTTCAATAAATGCAAAATAAATAAATATTTATGAAAATCCTTCTTAAATCTGTCTATAAAAAATATATAAATAAGCATTTATAAATATGTAAGTCTATGTACATCATTTGTCACCAGTTTGTCAATTATAAATATTTAATATATTTAAATAAATAATTACTTAATAAAATATTTCTAAATTACTTACTACATATTTGTTTTTAAATTATAAATGAATAGTAACATTGAAGATAATAATAATAATAAAAAGAATAATCTTGTATTTAAATAAATGCTAAAAAAATAAATATGAAAATAATTCAAACATGTTTATAAAAATAGAAATAACTGTTGATACATATTTATAAATATTTAAGTTTGTGTGCACCATTGCCACAAAGGTTTGTGTCATCAATTCTAAAATAAATAAATATAAATATATATATATGTATATATATATATATAAAATTACGGATACATATGTTTTAAATTATAAGTTAATAATGAAAATAAATAATAATAATAATAATAATAATAATAAATAAATACATTTTTGTAAGTATTCTATAGTATTTGTGCCATTTGTCAAATTAAAGTTACAAGAAAAAAATATAATGACAGTAATATAAAATAAAAAAATAATAATTTTGCTATGCAATGTTATTTTTGTACATACGAATCGAATTATTTTTTTCTTAATTAAAAAAAAAGATATGCAATTAAATAGAACATAAGACTGAAAATGATGAATAATTAAAAATATTTACTGTATTTTACTTGTGGCATGAAACAAATGTATTTTATAGTATGTGTGCCATTTGTCACAAATTAATACACCAAATAATACAAGAAAAATATAATGGAAGTAATATAAAAAGAAATTGCAATGTTATTTTTGTGCATACAAATCTAATTCTTTTAATATATTTTTTTTTCTTAATTAAAAAGTAAGAACAATATATGCAATTAAATAGAACATAAGATTGAAAATAATAACGAATAATTAAAAATGTTTAATGTATTTTACTTGTGGGATTAAACTATTTTAGAGCAAAATATTGTTAAATATGAGATATATATTACATTTTGGCAAAGGGCTGAAAAAAAAAATATTAATTATATATACATGTTAAATATTATAAAAATATACACACACGCTATATATATATACATATATATATATATAAAATAGAAAAGTGGAGGTTTAGGAGTTTCAGTGTTTATTGATTAATGCCAAAATACGAAGCATCTGTACATGGTGTTGGAAAACTGGAACAATCGTAAGATGAAAGCATCACATCAGCACAAACTCTCTGTGTGTTGTGCAGCTCTATACGCTCAATCACTCAATGTTTGGCTGCTTCCCATAAATCCCGGCTTTGCCTTGACCCGTTCCTCCTCCTCTCTGGGTTTTGCTGGCTAAGATCTCTGCACTGAGCGTTCTAACAGCAAACTTTTCCACCGAGGGCTCTGCTCACTTAGACCGGACCAGAACGCGCTCAGACTATGAAGTTACGCTGTTATGAACCTCAGTTGACATTGTGCTGCTTCTTTTGTTTTTGTGCTTAACAGCAGGATAACTTAGGGTCAGAAAGAGCGTTAACCTTAAATCGAGTCAAGCTGCCTGTTCTCAAGACATAATTTATCACCAGAGACTAGAAATTCAGAAGTTTAAAGGCCTTTTCAATAGAAAATGCATCAACAAAGAAGAGAAATCTGCATTTAGATTTTAATACAAGTAATATAATTAATATAAGTAATATGTAATATTAACATAATATTTTAATAAAACTGAATTTTGCACATGTAAAATGATAAATGATGTGTCTGGGAAATTTGTTTGATTGAAAACCTTATTTTTAGCATTTGTCTTAATCATTACCCATATAAAAATGTAATATGTGACATATATAATATATACATTGTACTACATCAAGAGTGATACTGCCATATATTTTACCTATAAAGTGATATATAATTTTCACATTCTCTGGGCAGATGAAGATATATAAAGATGATATATATATATATGAACATATATAAAACTGGTTAAAATAAAACTGGTTAAAATAAATAAATAAACTTTGTATGTCTGTATGTTAATATCTATTTGTATATGTAGCAACTATATCTAGCTTTAAAAAATATATAGGCTATATATTTATTAAAAAAAAAGATATATTTTCTATGTGTGCAATTTGCAATTAATGTGAAATATGTGTGAAATATGCAATTTGTTTGTGTCAACAATCATAAATATTTACTACATTTTAATAGTTGCTTTAATTAATTAATAAACAACAAATTATAACTAATTGTTTATAAATATTTATATTTATATTTATGTCTTTGTGCGCCTTTTGCAACAAAGATTTTATATTTATTTTAATAAATATTTAATAAATAAAGAAATAATGAATTGCACAAATAAATATTAAAAAAATGCACTCAGAATTTAAAATAAAATAAATAAAATAAAAATGATTTATAAACATATAAAACTGGTTAAATTAAATATATATATATATATTTTTTTTTAGAAAATGTATGCATGTATGTGTGCAATTTGCAATTAATATGAAATATGTGTGAAATATGGGATTTGTGTCAACAATCATAAATATTTACAATATTGAAATATTTGCTTAAAAAACAACAAATTATAACTTTAGAAATATTTATAACTATTTATATCTGTCTATTTATAACTATCATGTCTTTGTGTGCATTTTGCTACAAAGATTTGTTTTTTTGTCAATCATAAATATTTGCTAGATTTAAATATTTATTTTAATAAATAAATATTGAATAATAAATAAATAAATGCATAAATAAAGATTTTGAAAAAAAAATGCACTCTGAATTTTTTTTAAATAATTTATAAACGATTATAAATGTCTATGTGGCATTTGCCACAAAGAATTGTTTTTACCATCAATCATAAATATTTAATACATTTAAATATGTATTATAATAAATAATATTAAAAAAAAATATATATATATATATATATATATATCTGAAAAAAGTGAAATGATTTACAAATGACTATAAATGTTTATGTTTATTAACAATTATAAATAATTGTTAAAAAGTCTGTGTGCCATTTGTCACATAATAATATAATATTTGTCACATAATATAACATAGTATTATATAAGTTATAATAAAAATAAATTTTACTATATGTATAGTTATTATTTTAAAAAAAATTATGAAATAATTTAAATATAAATACAATTAAATAAAATATAAAATGCAACTGAAAATGAAAAATAAAAAAATAATATATGGAAATTTAATATATTACATTTGTGTATGGCAAGAGCACAATAAATATGGCTGAACAAATTTAAGGACGTCATAGAGCAGATTTAAGAAAGTAATGAGGCATAAGTACAACACAAAGTGTGAATGGAACAAACAGCACTATGTGAAATACTGATGCTGATCATTTCTGCAATGATTGCAGTGGCAGAACTGACAAACTCGCCACGCTAATTGGTTGTTGATGTTGTGTGTGGTTAATTTGGCTATAGATATACAGTGCAGTTTGAAAACATTTCATCGTTAAGTATGTAGGAGTAATCAGGACCTAACGGCTACACAAATCGAGTAAACGGTTGTGGTAAATTAGCCTCAGCAGAGAAAGAGGCTTAAATTAATGAAATATTCACAACCAGTTGTTTTATATGTTCATTTGCTAACTAGCAGCAGTTTCCTGTTGCCTGAAGAAAACCTTCCTCTTTCTCTATAAACGCTCGCTTTTCCTAAACTCACCCGGAACAAGCGATTAAAAATATCATCTCCTGCTGAGTAAAACCGCTTAAACCAGACTAATGTGCTGTGCTGGTCTTAGCTGGTCAGCCAAGGCTGGTTTTAATTGATAGTTTTCATCAGGTCTGCCTGGTAAACTAGATTAAACAGAAAACCACCTGGGGCTGATTTAAATAGTTTGTTTTCAATATTATTGAGACATTTTTTGTGTGAACAGCTATAAACTTGAAGCTAAAACTAAAAAAAAAAAAAAAAAAAAAAAATCACTTGGAATATGAAATAAAAAATGACCTGAAATAAATAATACAAAATGATTTTTCAGTTAGTTTAGCAATATTTCTCATTTCTCTACCGATCATAAATTTAAAACTGTAATCTTTAAAATGAAAATAAAAAATATTAAAATAAAGTGCTTTAAAATATAATATAATATAATATAATACAATATAATAATAAATATTTATATATTATAAAGCTAGTTTCAGCAACATTTTTTGTTTTAATTTAACTTGATGTACTAAAATAAATAAAACTGAAATTATTAAAACTAGAAACACACAAATGATTAAACTACATTTTAAATGAAAATGAAAATGATACAAATAAAAAATGCTTCAAAAATAAAAATAAAACAAATAATAATAATAAAATAAATAATTTATTTAGAAATAATACAAATATAATTAATGCAGTAATTTAATATTAATAATATAATGTAATAAATAAAATAATATAATATTAATAATTTTAATAAAAACTATAATAGTATCTCAATGATACTAAAATAACACTGGGCTGAAACATACAAAACCAGCCAAGAATATGAAGAAGTCATATTTCATTTTCCCAAGATCGAAAGTATGAATTTTTTTGCATTATGACATCCATTTTATTACAATAAGTGCACATTTACACACAAATTGCCAATATCATAATGCTACCATTATTGTTAAATGAAGTCATAATAATAATAATGACATTAAAGTCTCAGTACATTGTAGTTCTGTCTAAAATTTATGCTCATTTAAACGAAAAAATCTTTGTATTATAGTAATGAGAATCACCATTGAGAATAATGGGAGTTATAAAGAAAACTTAAAAGAAATCATTACACTAATGAGAACTTTGGGGGAAAAACATGCTTAACTGTCATGAAAATAATGCATATGCAGAAAAAATCTTAACAGGGTTCATTTTCTTTATGCACAATATAGTTTCTTATTTCTTTCAATCTTACGGTGAAATGTTTTCATGGGATTCCTGCTTTATCACTAAAATAAGCTGCTCGATTATTGCCGCAAGCGCTAGTGCATTAAACAAATAGTCTCTCTGTCCATTAAAAAATGATATAATAATATACATTATTTAGAAAACACCAGTGAAAATGCTCTAGTACAAGGAAATCTGTAGTGTTCATGTGATTTGTTATCATGTCCTTGTTGTTTCATTCAGCCCTGGATTTTTAAAAATCCCTGAGGTTTTTTTTTCAATAAAGCAGAGCTATAAGAGATGAACTATTTTCAGACATTTTACAATCTGACAATGGAAGCTTTCAGTAAATGCTCAAAGCACATGTTTTGTAGGACTCCTCTATTACTTGACATTGATGCTCTGCAGTGGACAAAAGATCTGCTGTAGAACATTAATTCAGTTAATAAACACTTTGGGCACAACAAACTTTAACAAACTCTTACGCAGCCTTCAAGTTGTGTTAGACTGATCGTAATTCATTTGAAATTGTGAATGTGCGCTTCAGTACACATTCTGTGCACCAGCTAACAGGGAATGCTCTCAAAACTCTGGCTAATGTTCTGGTAAGGTTCTCTTAAAGGTATAAACAAATGTTTTTCCAGTAACATTAACCCGTTTAATCCTAAATTTTTCCCAGACATGAAAATATCCAAATGATGTGTGATTAGTAACCCTGTGAAATAATCATTAATAATATATATATATATATTTTTTGGAAACGTGTGTGAACAATTGTGACCGGTGGGATAATGTGTATGCTAAATTAACATATTGCTGCAATTGTTCTATCCTAGCTATTTTAAACTGTTTGATCACATTCTAGGATTACTATTATGCATAAAAAACCCTTATGCAACACTGATAGGAATACTGATAAAATACAACCAGCAACATATTTTAAAATTGTTACTTTTTGTAAAATATATCATCAAATCTTTATATTAATGCTACCAGTATTATACTTATTTGTAACATTTGAACTTTTAATTAGTGCATTATTTTATTATTGCAACATTTTAGTGCAATTTTCACGATTAACTGCAATTTACATGTATAAAAATTCACTGTTGTACCACCGCTCACTATTGTGAACATCAACACGTTTACTCATTCTATGACCACACTTAACGAAACTGAATATATGTGACCCTGCACCACAAAACCATAAGGGTCAATTTTTCGAAATTGAGATGTATACATCTTCAGAAAGCTGAATATATAAGCTTTTCATTGATGTATGATTTGTTAGGATAGAATGATATTTGGCCGAGATACAACTATTTCAGTATATGAGGGTGCAAAAAAATCTAAATATTGAGAAAATCGTCTTTAAAGTTGTCCAAATGAAGTTCTTAGCAATGCATATTACTAATCAAAAAATAAGTGTTGATATATTTACAGTAGGGATTTAACAAAATATCTTCATGGAACTTGATCTTTACTTAATTTCCTAATGATTTTTGGCATAAAAGAAAAATCAATAATTTTGACCCACACAATGTATTTTTGGATATTGCTACAAAAGAGGTTTTGTAGTCCAGGGTCACATATGTGAATTCATATATTAATACAAGACACCTTAAAGATGATGTGTGCCAAAAATCTTTGTCATATCTTTATGTTAATATACTTTGCTAGCCTTTTGTTTTGGAGCTTTGATGCAACCATCATCTTCTCAAGGTGCAAACAGGAATTAAACTGCTCTGGTCATGTGACAATTTGCACTAATTACGTGAAACTGCACATATTTAATTGAGACCCTTTATTTTTTCCATTTGCGGGAAGTGCACTGAAACATCAGTCAGTAGGGTTTTTAAAGCTTTGTAAATGGAAAGTTGTCTGGGTTTTAATAACAAAAGCATTAATGTTTCTTCTAAAGCATTTTAGTTGAACATTCTTCCGATGTTATTTTTTTAAACATTATCACTTACTGCTTGTTTTTTACTTACTAAATGTTTTTCTTGGTTATGTGAAACATTATGGGAATATTACTTTTGAATGTTAATTCTTTTTTTGCTTTGCTAATGTTTCCAATGAGTTACGAAAAGGTTATTTTTGAATGTTTTTTTTTTAATTATTTAAAAAACATTCTTTCTTGGTTATGAGTGTTCCATTTTATAGTTTTGTAAACAGTGTGGGAATGTTACTTTTGAATGTTCTCTGAACATTCTGAAACAAGTAACATTTAAAATAATGTTCTAAGAACATTTTTTTCTGTAGGAAAAGGTAGGAAAATGCTTTTAAACCATTTCAGAATACATTCAAAAATACTAAATACTATTGACAAATTGACATAACTTAAAAAAACTGAGGAAACCTGTTGGGTTATTAAGTACATGATAATTAAAACAATAAGTTAAGTGAACTTGACAATTCACTTAACTTATTTTTTTAAATTATTATTTACTTAATAATTTGAAGGCAATCGCAGAATTAGTGCAAGATGAACATTTGTGGTTAAAAAGTATAGAAATGTAACACTTTTTTAGAAAATGACCAATCGTTTCAATAGATAAGACCCTTATTCCTCAGCTGCATGCAAAATGCATTTAAACTGCATTTTGGAAATTTGAACTCGGGGCACCATATCAGTCCATTATATGGAGAAAAATCCTGAAATGTTTTCCTCAAAAACTATTTCTTTACGACTGAAGAAAGAAAGACATGATCTTGGATGATAAGTGGGTGAGTAAATCATCAGCAAATTTTAATTCTGGAGTGAACTAATCCCTTAATGTTTTCTCTAACATTTGCATAACCAAGAATAAATGTTTTTTACATTTCGGAGAACATTCAAAATGTTCAAATGCAACATAACGCATTGATTTCACACCTAAAACACATATTTGCTCTTTGTTTCTAATGCACTGGTTTAATGAAGAAGTAAAAAGGAGAAATAAAATTGTCACTTATTTACAATTAAATTAAATTCAGAAACATTCAAGCTTATGCATGAATTGTTCCCAGCAAGGCAGCAGTCGTGTACATTGTCTATGTGTGTCATAAATCACAAACTGCTTCAAACGCTTCACGCTGCAGCTGGAGTTTGTTCAAGTTATGCATTATTAAAAAGGGTGAAAACGATGCACTTTGCTGAGCACACAGTACAAGACCGTTTACTTTCAAGTGCCATCAGTGGACACGTCGCTATTATCTGTCTACGGCGAAGCTCGACGTGAAAACTAGCCTGGGGGAGTGAGAATTGCACATTCACTTATTTTGTACAGTGGAAAGTCACTTCCTGCAGGGTGTTTATTTATCCTTGACTTTATGCCTTTGTAGATTTACGAATGTTTCGAGAGCACAAAAGCAAGCGCTGCAGAGTTTGAGTGGAATAAGGTACTCACTGAAGAGTAACATGCTGGCATTGGAAGCCCCAAGGCGGTTGGAGGCAAAACAGGTGTAGTTGCCAAAGTGTTTTTCTGTGACGTTGGTGAAGAGCAGCAGGGAACGTGTCTTCTCGTTTTTAATCTTCAGCGTGTTATCATTCTCTACCGGCCTGAGAAAAAAGCAATACGACAGATCACACGTTAGGGTATGCGAGTTGTCACGTAAACCCGGTATGTGCCGCTTCCTGTGGTTCACACCGTCTGTTTTGCTCGCTTTGCTAATGTTAGCTTACCTTCGGTCATCCCGGTACCATTCAAAGGACGCGGTGGGCACCGCCATAGCCTCACAGCGCAAGATTGCAGTTTTTCCCAGCTGGGCGGGCATGTTCTTTACATCTGTGATTACTGGTGGATCTAAAAACCAAACGGCAGTGTACAAAAGTCAAGCGTTAGAACTTATTATTCAATTAAAGCAATAATTCATTAAAAAATGAGAAAATAATGAGATGATCTCAGCATCATGTAATTTCAAACCTGCAACCGGGAAGTTTTTTGCTAACTACATGTTCCTTTAAAGTCAAAATGATCATGTTAGAATCATGCAAAATGTTCTTGCATGCTTTTAATGGTACTAACATTGTTTATATTGCTTTAAAAAGCAAATTTTAAGCTTTTCTTAAATTGCATAATAAAAAAACAAAATGCAGAGGAGATTTTGTCAATAAACGGATGCACAAACTTTCTAAAAGTATGGGAGACTGCAGAAGACATGCATTATTATTAGAATTATTACTATTATTTTCAAGTAAATAATTAATCGAGTAATAAATAAATACATTAATTAATAACTTTATTTTTTAAAAGCATAAATCCTATAAAAGTTTACAAGGTGTATGCTTAAAAAAGTCAGAAAAAATAAAATTATTTCAATAAATATTCTCTTGATAGCTGTATTTTCTGAAACATGTTTAGATATTTTACTGGAAAGCAAGGCAAAAATATAATTTTTATAAAAATTAGACTAAGATGATTTGCAGAGAATATATTTATGTAAATATATAACTATTACTGTTCACAAGTTTGGGGTCAGTAAGTCTACAAAGACTGCATTTATATGATCAAAATACAATAAATATTGTAAAATATTATTACAATTTAAATGAATTGTTTTGTATTTGAATCTATTTTCAAATGTAATTTATTTCTGTGACCAAACTCAATTTTCAGCATCATTACTCAAGTCTTGTCACATAATCCTTCAGAAATCATTTTAATATGCTTAATATTTTTGTGGAAAATGTGATTTTTTTTTCAACTGATGAATAGAAAGTTCAAAAGAGCATTATTTACTTAAAACAGAAATCTTTTGAAACATAAATGTCTTACGAACTGTCACGTTTAATGTAATGCATCCTTGCTAAATCAAATTAATAATTTCTTTTAAAAAAAAATTATACTTTAAAGGTAATTTTCTACTGTACTCAAGCACAGCAGGGATTCCCTGAAATAGCTTAAATACAATAATGAAGTACAATTACTCAAGTTCTTTAAACCCTGCGGAGATGAGAGGAGATGATGAAAAGATAAAGAGTTTAATTCTATAGGCGGCTGATCTCAATCCAATTTATGCTTCCATTACTCAATCACAGAGTGTTTTGAAACGCTCCCAACAATCTCATTAGGATGTCAAAGTGAGTTGCTGACAGGAGCAGAGCGGCTCGACTTACAGTTGACTGTGACCTTGACGCGGCGCGTGTCTGGCGGCGCCACGCCGTTGTTGGTGATGCATTCAAATTCCTCGGCTTGATGCCGCTTGATTTCTGTGATTTCCAAAAATTCGCCTTCGCTCATGAGGCCGTCTGTGAAGACAAAAGACGAGAGGGTGATTGAATACCAGCGCCGTGGCGCACAATGTCATACGTGAGCGTAATTGGGTTGGTAGGTGTTCCAGAAGCAGCGGCATTGTTCCACATTGTCATGGCGAACAAAAAAGGCCTGAGGACATGGCAGCAGGAACCACGGGAACGACTCTCCTTATTCATCATGTAGCGGACGCTTTTTATCCGAAGCGACTTTCGGTCGGTGGACCACAAGGGACAGAACTGCTGGAGTAACAGGCTGTTGAATGTCTTGCCCTGGAGCGCAATGGTGGCACAGGAATTCACTGATCTTTAGCCACTGCACTGCCTCCTCTAAGACGACTAAACGATTTCATCAGTTTTAAATTTCACCCGATGCCTAAAGGTTTACTTCAACAGTCTTCAAGGTGAAGTGTGTCATTGCTGAACCACTAGTGGCACTAGATAGAACTGTCATCTGTTTTTATAAATATAAAAAAGCTGCCTAACAACGATTTAGAACTTCTTAGATAACTGCCTAGCAACTGCATAGCAACTACGGAACATCTTAGAAGCAACATCCTAGCAACCACTCAAAAAACATTGCAATAGATGGCCAACATGTTATATTTTATATAAAATTCTTTGTTTACTTTTTTCACATTATTCAGTAACTTTACACTTCCTATTTACATGCTTGACTTCTAAGCAACTGCTTAGTAACCACTCAAAACCTTAGCAACAGCCTGAAAACCGCTTGGAACTCCTCACTAATCGTCTAGAAACTTCATAGGAACAACATCTTATCAAGTATTCAAAACACCTTAGCAATACCCTATAAACCAGTTAGAACTTTAACAACTGCCTAGCAACAATCTAGAACTTAGCAACATCCAAGAAACCACTCAAAACATCTTAGCAACAGCCTTGCAACCAGTTTAAAACACGAGTAACAATCTAGCAACACCCTATAAACAAGTCAGAACTTCTTAGCAACAACTCAAAATCTAACAACCACTCCAAACACCTTAACAACAGCCTGAAAACCAGTTAGAATGTCTTAGCAACTCCCTAGCAACAACTCAGAACCTAGAAACCACTCCAAACACCTTAACAACAGCCTACAAACCTAGCAACCACTCAAAATACCTTAACAACAGTCAACAAACAAGTTACAACCTCTTAGCAACTTCCTAGAAACCACTCAAAACACCTTAGCAGAAGCCTATAAACTAGTAGAACTTTAACAACTGCCTAGCTACTCCCTAGCAACAATCTAAAACTTAGCAACATCCAAGCAACCACTCAAAATCCTTTAGACTTGCAACCACTTAGAACTCTTTAGTAACCACCTAGCAACAACATTTTGGCAACTATTTAAAACACCTTAGCAACAGCCTACAACCAAGTTAGAAAATCCTAGCAGAGGATTCAGAAGTCAGAACCTAGCAACCACTCCAAACACCTTAGCAACAGCCTATAAACCAGTTAGAACTTTTTAGTAACTCCCTAGCAACCGCTTTGAACCACTCAAACCCCCCTACAAACCTACAGCAACCAGTTAGAAATTTTTAGCAATTACCAAGCATGCCTAGCAACAGTTTAAGACTTAGCAACATCCTAGCAACTATTCGAAACACCTAAACAACAGCTTAGCAACTACATAGAGCAGCTTAGCAACCACCTAGCAACAACTTTTTAGCAACTATTTAAAACAGCTTAGCAACATCCTACAAACAAGTTAGAACTTCTTAGCAACTGCCTAGCAACAACTCAGAACCTATTAAGCACTCAAAACATCTTAGCAACAGCCTATAAACCAGTTAAAACTTTACCAACTGCCTAGCAACTCCATAGCAACAATTTAGAACCTAGCAACATTCAAGCAACCACTTGAAATACCTTAGCAACAGCCTTGCAACCACTTAGAACATCTTAGTAACCACCTAATGTAGCAACTCCCTAGAAACAACATTTAAGCAACTATTTTAAACACCTTAACAACAGCCTACAAGTTAGAACATCTTAGCAACTCCCTAGTAACAACTCAGCAACTAGCAACCACTCCAAACACCTTAGCAACAGCCTATAAGCCAGTTAGAACTTCTTAGAAACTCCCTAACCATTCAACCATTCGAAAAACAGCAACAGCATTTCAACCACTTAGAACACCTTAGCAACCACCTAGCAGCTCCCTAGCAACGTTATAGAAATGATTGAATATACCTTATTCTAAGCATTGCTCTAACACTGTAGCAACCAATCAAAACAACTAAGCAACAATTTAGAATCAAGCAAGCAAGAATTTAGAATTTAGCAACAGCCTACAAACAATTTAGAACACCTTAGCAACTACCTAGCAACAACTTAGAACCTAGCAACCACTCAAAAGAACTTAGCAACAACCTATAAACCAACTTTTTAGCAACTGCATAGCAACTCCAACAACAGCCTACAAGTTAGAACATCTTAGCCACTGTTTAGCAACTCCCTAGTAACAACTCAGAAACTCGCAACCACTCCAAACACCTTAGCAACAGCCTATAAGCCAGTTAGAACTTCTTAACAACTCCCTAGCAATGATTCAGAACCTAGCAACATCCAAGCAACGACTCCAAATACCTTTAAGCAAGTGACTAGCAACAATTTAGAGAACCTAGCAACCTCGAAACACCTTAGCAACAGCGTTTCAACCACTTAGAACACCTTAGCAACTCCCTAGCAACATTTTAGAAATTATTGAATATACCTTATTCTAAGCATTGCTCTAACACTGTAGCAACCAATCAAAACATCTTAGCAACCACCTACTGTAGCAACTCCCTAGAAACAACATTTAAGCAACTATTTAAAACACCTTAACAACAGCCTACAAGTTAGAACATCTTAGCAACTGCTTAGCAACTCCCTAGTAACAACTCAGAACCTAGCAACAGCCTATAAGCCAGTTAGAACTTCTTAGCAACTCCCAATCAACAATTCAGAACCTAGCAACATCTAAGCAACGACTCCAAAAACCTTTTAGCAAATGACTAGAAACAATTTAGAGAACCTAGCAACCTCGAAACACCTTAGCAACAGCGTTTCAACCACTTCGAACACCTTAGCAACTCCGTAGCAACATTTTAGAAATTACTGAACACACCTTATTCTAAGCATTGCTCTAGAAACATTGGAGCAACCAATCCAAACACCTCAGCAATCATCTAGCAATGTCTTAACAAGCACATTGAACGGAAGACTGTCTTTCTGTCTATCTAATGCCTCCTCTTTGCTACTGCTTAGCAACCACTCAGAGGACCTTAGCAACATGTCAGAAATCATACAGAGCACATTAGCAAATGTGCACCCTAGCAACCCCTCAAAATACCTTAACAACTACCTAGCAACTACACAAAACTACTGCAACCACATATCATATTTAATTGCTGCTGTCAAAAGGCACAGGCCTTATATAACCTTCAGTTTTCACATCTCTACTCAAGCTACACTTCTATAACCTTCAGACTTCAAACTCAAACACATGCGATGAATTTCCTTTCCTACTTATGTTTGCAGATTTGTTTGGTGCTTCCAGTGGAGCAGAAACCACATACTTCACCTTGATTAAAATTAATTTCAACAGAATAAAATTTATTTATTTAACAAGAGCGGAGGCGAGTGACAAACGGTCCGTGGATTAAACTGAAAGGCTCTGATAAGAAACTGGAGTCTGCGTCGCTCTCGGATAAACATCACAGAACGTGTGTTGGGTAATGCGTCACTGAGCTTTATTTACCGGCCATTGTGAACTACAAAAAGACTGTCTCGCACCTCTAAGGCACTTCTTCCCCTTTAGCGAGACGAAACAGACAACAACACAAATCTGTAATAACAAGGACAAGGGTGGATTCGCCTCTGTTTGACGAAAGTGGTTGTTATTAGTACAACGATGACAGCGAGAACGGGTACATACGGAGGCTCACTTCTGCCACAGAATACAAATAAAAAATGTAACTGCAATTTTTTATCTCACAACTCTGACTTTTCTCTTGTAATTGCAAGTACACATCTTGCAATCCTGACTTTTTCTCATAATAGAGTGATAAAAAACAATTGTGAGTTACAAACTTGGGCAGTTGTGAGAAAAGCCAGAATTGTGAGATATAAACTTGCAATTACAAGAAAAAGTTAGAATTGTGAGATAAACTCGCAACTAACTCTTCGCAAAAACCTGCTCTCCATAGTTACTGTTGCTATGTCTGACAAACAATGCCATTCTCACACTACACGTCATGTTCTCACGCAGTTAAAAAAAAAAAAAATCACGTAGCAAAGGGGAAACTGACAACATGCCGACAGACAAGATAGAGCAGGTTACTTCTGGTATAAAACAAGGTCTCAGCTTTAAAATGTCATTTTTAAGGAATTCAAACAATAAATACTGTTTTGTGGCTCTTTAATGTGTCGTGACAGATCAGTCTTATTAGATCAATCGACACATAAACTGCGAGAAAAAAGACAGAATTGCGCGATAAAATCTCATATGCAAGAAAAAAGTCGGAAATGCAGGATTTACATTTAATTGTGAAAAAAAAGACAATCGTGACATGTAAACTCGCATCTGCGAAAAAAATCAATTGCACAATATAAACTTACAATTGTGAGAATAGTCATAATTGCAAGATAAACTTTTTGTGAAAAAAAGTCATAATTGTGAGAAACTTGGAAACTGTGAGAAAAAAGTCAGAATTGCAAAATACAGAAGAAAGCCTGAATTTTGGGACATAAACTCTCAACTGATCGAAAAAAGTCAGAACTGTGAGATTTAATCTCGCAATTGAGAAAAAAACCCCCAAAATTTATGAGATAAATTCACAATTGATCAAAAAAAGTCCAAATTGCAAGATATAAACTCACAATTGCGAGGAAAAAAAAAGTCAAAGTGCAAGTTTATATCTCACCATTCTGACTTTATTTCTCTCAATTACAAGTTTATATCTCGCAATTTTGACAAAACTCGCAATTCTGACTTTTTGCACAGAAATGCAGGATATAAACTTTCAATTGTGAAAAAAAGACAATTCTGAGATCAACTTGCTTTTGCGAGAAAAGTCAAAATGGCAAAATATAAACTCACGTTTGCAATTCAGAACTGCAAGATACAAACTCACAATTGGGAGAAAAATTCAGAATTGCAGGATATAATCTCAACTGTGGGGAAAAAAAAGAACTGTAAGATGTAAACTTGCATTTGCGAGAAAAAGTCAAAATTGCAAGATATAAACTCGCAAATATAAATTGCAGGATATAAACTCACAACTGTGAGAAAAACTAATTGTGAGATGTAAACTCTCATGTGTGAGAAAAGTCAAAATTGCAACATATAAACTCACATTTGCAAATAAAAGTCAAAATTGCAGGAAAAAGCAAAAGGGACAAAAAAAAATGTGAGAGAAAAATCACATTTGCAAGAAAAAAGTCAGTTGTGGGATATAAACTCACAACTGTGAGAAAAACATTTGTGAGATGTAAACTGACATTTGTGAGAAAAAAGTCATAATTGCGAGATAAACTCACAAACTGTGAAAAACAGTCAGAATTCCAAGATATAAACTTGCATTTGCAAAAAAAAGTCAGAATTGCACAATTTAAACAAACAAACAAAAAAAGACAATTGAGACATATAAACTCAAATTTGCGAGAAAAAGTCAATTGCGGGATATAAACTCACAATTGCCGACCCCACATTTGCAACAAAAAAGTAATAATTGCGAGATAAACTCACAAACTGCAAAAAAAAAAAAAAAAAGTCAGAATTGCAGGATATAAACTCAGTTGTGAGCAAAAAAAAAAGACAATTTTGAGATGTAAACTCACATCTGCGACAAAAAAAGTCATAATTAAGTCATAATTGTGATAATCTTGCAAACTGCAAGAAATTAGTCAGAATTGCAAGATATGAACTTGCTTTTGCGAGATGAAAGTCAGAATTGTGCGAAAAACTCAACTGATAGAAAAAAGTCCAAATGGCAGGATATAAACAATTGTGAGACAAAAGTCAAAGTGCAAATTTATATCTCACCATTCTGACTTTCTCACAATTACAAGTTTATATCTCACAATCTTTTTGTCTCAGAACTGTGAGTTTATATCCTGCTATTTTGACTTCTTTGTATCAGAATTGCGTGAAACAAATCAGAACTGTGAAATAAAATGTTGCAATTATGTTTTTTATTTTTTATCCCGTGGTGTAAACAAGCTTCCATAGATTCATGCTTGCTTTCTTGTGCAACCATTTCCATATATAACAGTCAGAACGGCACACAAAAATCCCTGTGTCAACCAGAATAATCCACTTCTTAGTAGTTTTTCTCTGGCTTCAGTCAGTGGAGAGACAGAAAACACAATGGCAACCGCACACCTTTTAATTCACAACCGCCGGGACTTGATTCCACAAATTCTGCACCTTTTCTAATTGAAGATTATTCCGGAGGATTATTAGCACAGCTACTGAACTGGAGAGGATTATTTGCACCTGCCGACGCCACCGACCGAGCGCACGCTAGGGTTTACAGCAATGTTATTCACTCATTCCATTAGCGTAATAAATATCGTTCCCCCGTGACATCTTCGTCAGGCCTTCTGAGCACCCGCTTCAACCCGCTGAGGGGGACAAAAATCATCTTATCCTGACAAAGAGGGTTTACAGGTAAAGAGACTGGTACGTCTCATGCGCTTTGAGCTGAGATGCTTACTAAGTAGACGCTATTTGTATTTATTTCTCACAGTTGTGACAAACGCATTCCCATGTGGCCAGACGCATTTGTGCTCTGCTGCAGCTGGAAAATATCAGTGAAATGACAAAATCTGCTTTAGAAACACATTCGATTGGCTGGATGGAAACAATGATGCCTACAAGATCTAGATACATGTTAAATAATGCAAAAAAAACCAAAACCCTAAAAGAAACAAAAACAAAGGTCACGGGGTCAAGTATCTATCCATCTATTTCTGTTACACTGACAAATTTGCTTTATTAGTCAAGTTAAAAATTACAGTTATATAACAGTTATATTTTTTTGGAATTTTAGTTCATTTTAAATCTGTTTGTTACATTCATTCTACATTCTGTTTACTATCTCAATTTAAATTCGGGAATTCAACTGGAATTTAACCCTATAAAGCCTAACATAAAATTATAGTCAGAAACAACTGGTTTATTGAAACTTCAGATAAAAAAACCCAATAAAATCAGGCTTTATGACTATTATATACTGGGAATATAGATAAAAAAAAACCCAAAACAAAACAAACAAACAAAAAATTAATTTAGAGGCCCAAACTGAAAAGATTTTTTTGTTTTGTTTTGGGCAGATGCTCATATTAATGTGACAATGAAATAAAATAAAATAAATACCTTTTATTCAGAGGCCCAAAATGAGCATAAATATGCAATATGGGGCAGAAGCTGATATATACATAACCAAAAAATAAAATAAAATAAAATAAAATGAAATATTCAGAGGCTCAAAATGATCATAAATATGCAATTTGGGGCAGATACTGATATTTCTGTAACCACAAACAAATAAAAAATAAAAATAATTAAAAATGAAATGAAATAAAATTAAATAAAATAAAATAAAATAAAATTAAATTAAAATATTTTATTCAGAGGCCCAAAATGAGCCTAAATATGCAAGTTAGGGGAGATGCTGATATTTACGTCACCAAAAATTAAAATAAATAAAATTAAATTAAATACAATTTTTTATTCAGAGGCCCAAAATGATCATAAATATGCAAGTTAGGGTAGATGCTGATATTTATGTAACAAAAAAAAAACAAAACAACAAAAAACAAAAAACAAAACAAAAAAATAAAATAAAATTGTACTCAGAGGCTCAAAATGAGCATAATATGCAGTCTGGGGCAGATGCTGATATTTATGTGGCCTATAAATAAATAAATAAATAAAACATACAAAAATCCTTGTAATGTAAATCAATGAGATTTACAACAATATAGCAGACTATGTACATAAAATAACAAAACATTCAGTTGTCACTCTGGGTTTTCAGCAAAGTTTTATCATGTTAATTATTTAGAGGCCTTAGAAATGTGTGTATCAAATCTTCAGCAGGCTTTATAGGGTTTAAGGTATTCTCAATTCAAATCTGCATCTCATAACGCAGCTATATTTCAGAAATCACATTAGAGAGGGTTTAGACTGCACAAAGGTACTCAGTGTTCACAGGAATCAACCATCATCCTGTTAGGATTAGATCTACATTCAATAAGATGCGAATAAATCGGTTGTGAGGCTCAGAAAAAAAGCCTCACTACTGAAATGATCTTTTGTGTCACCTTGAACGACATTGTAACCAGCTGTCTGTCTGTGGGCACTAATATGAGCATGCATGCGTCTTTGTGGGATTTATTCCATAGGTTATTCATCTAAATGCCTGGATCTGCTAGTTAACACGTACTGGACAGAATGCGTGTGGGTGGTCGGTCTAATGGATGAAATCGACCTGTCGAACGCATGATTGATGCCGTTTCCATCCTCATACACATGCATGTACGCCGCAAGCTAGTCGCATCGACGGAGTGGGCGTGTCACCTGTCAACGGCACGTCAGGTGTGTGATTGTGATGTCATCGCACCCTGTCTGCTTCCCTACAGTGTGATGTACAGGTCCAGATGGCTTTGTGTTTCTCTGGCCGAGTCTACACGCCCAATTTCTCGCCCGGCTGCTGGCAACCAATAGCTCCACCGCAGCGACTCGCGCTGAATAACAATGTGGCTCGTTCTGTCTCGCTTTACGCCCCTCTCTTTATTTCTGCCGTGCCGGTGGGTTATGAGGTGCAGAGGAAGTGCTGAGTGGGGAAAAGCACAGACCGAAAGATCTGCAGACAAGCTATGACTTCAATTATATGCAGAGTAGGAGTAATTTTATATCATGATAATGGTATATGTCACAGTGTGGTTATTTTTGCTCAGATTTCAGAGGGAAAAATGGTATAAAATAACTTTGAATCTTTAAAATTTAAATTTTTAACATTTATTTTTTTGTCGTCAGGCAGGAAATCAATCATTCGGATTAATTAATTGTTTAAACTACAAGTTTAAAAGCTAACACATCTCAGATAACTAAATAAGATTAAAAAACTAATACTTTAAATGCATTTTAAAAACTGCATACATTTCAAAAATTATTTTAAACATTATACACACACACATATATTTAATTTTTTTTTATTTTGTTTAAATACATAAATTTAAATAATTATTTTAAACATTTTTATTTTGCATTTTTATGACAATTACACATTACACAATTACACATTTTTATGACAATTACACATTTCCATCAAATAAGTTAAAGAAATATATATATATATATATATATATATATATATATTTTTTTTTTTTTTTGCATTAAGTAAGTTTTTTTGAAATTTATAATTATTTATATATAAATAACTCTTTGAAAATTAAAAAGAAAAAAAAAATATGTAAAATAAAAATTATTTTTAGATATTACAATTTACCACATATTCCCCACACACAAATAATCGTTTGCTGAAGTTAAAAGGAAAAAAATATATGTAGTAAGATATAAAATGATTATACTTTTAACTTTTTTTAGATAACATTTAAAAAAAAAAAAAAAAAGTAAATACATTAATTAATTTTGCATTTTCACGACAATTACATACATATATATATATATATATATATATATATATATATATATATATAAAGGAAAATAAAAATATACTTTTATATTTACAATTTTTTTTTATTTTTGGATATTTCAATTTACCATATATCACAAACACACATACATATATAATCATTTGTTGAAAGTTAAACAGAAAAAAATAAATAGTAATATATAAAATCATTTTACTTTTACATTTATTTATTTATTTATTAGATATAAATTTTTAATAAAATAAATATAATTTTATTTTATAGAAATAAATTAAAACTAATACATAAAGTTAAATATTAATAAATAAAATTTAAATAACATTTTTATTTTGAAAAAACAAAACAAAAAAATTACATAATTGTTTCTGAATTTTTTCTGATATTTAAATGTCTTTTTATTTTTAACTTGACATAAACCAATATTTCAGATTATTCTTAACAACTGACTGTAAACTGTATACACACATAAATAATTATACATAAAAAAAATTCTACATAAATTAACAGATACAACCATAATGTATACATGTATATTTAAATAATAAATAATTATTTTTTATATTATGGAATATTTTTGGCATTACAGTACTGAGAGTTTACAGGAAAAAAAGAAAAAAATGTATATCTGTAACTAAAATCTTTAGAAATATGACACAGGCATGTTCTCAACACCATTTCTAAGATTCAAAACTGGTCACTGGAGGGATTTGAGATGCTTGTGAATGGCGGGCGTAAAAGACGATGTGCTCGGGTGACCATTTGTGACCGGATCTCTTGAATGTGTACAATAAGCCCACAGATATAGCAAGCGTACACTACACGGACACACTAGAGGTTTAGTATCCGAACTCAGCTGCTCTATTCATGTGACGATGGTCCCTTTCCAGGCAGAGGGACTCTTGAGTTGATTTTAAAGGACTAAGGAGCAATTGGAAAATAAATGACAGTAAATGATGATCCCCACTGTCCTGTAATCAAATCGTGAAAGATTAAATAAAAATGCCCTCTCCTGTTACGCGTTTCATTACGACCACTCAAAATGAAAGCAGCTAATATCAATGATAATGAAAGTTATAAATAGTATGTTAATGATAACTGTAATTATTAATATTGCGGCAGGAACGATAATGGTGACAAAGATGATGATAGCACATTGACAATTATCACCCTGGTTGTGGCTGTAATTATTTATAATGAAATCTGAGCTGTAAATCACCAAGACTAGTTCATAATTGCATGCTACTCCTACTGTTATACTCCAGTATATTGTTTACAGTACGCACATTTTATGCATGAAATACCCTACCCGTACAACCCTGGTAAAAATGTAAAGTATATAGCCAGAATATGCTTTGATTTAAAAAAATACAGTTTGACTGAAAACATTGGAAAAATAGCATGCATGCACAAAATTACATGCAACAGTTTTTGCATAAAAGCCTAAAGAAAACCAAAGGGAAAAATAAATAAATAAATTAAATTTTGCATTAATAAAATATAAAAAAATAAATATTTTGCATCACATATTAAGTGATGTGGCTAAATCTCATGAAAAACGTTTTACCTCAAAATCAAAGATAAATAAATAATTACATTTTGCATTAAAAAATATTTTAAAAAACATTTTGCATCACAGTTAATTCACATTTTGCATCACATATTAAGTGATGTGGCTAAATCTCATGAAAAAGTTTTGCCACTTAATCAAAAGTAAATTAAATAAATACAATTTTGCATAACTAAAATACATATAAAAAAAAACATATTAAGTGATGGGGCTTAATCTCACGAAAAACTTCTTACCACAATATCAAAAGGGAAATAAATAAATAAATAACATTTTGCATTAAAAAAAAAGAATATTTTTTTATCACAATTAATTAATATTTTGCATCACATATTAAGTGATGTGGCTAAATCTCATGAGAAACTTCTTACCACAAAATCAATGTATTTATTTATTAAATTTAGCATAAACAACATATATATAAAAAATAAATATTTAGCATCACAGTTAATAAAATTTTGCACCACATATTAAGTGATGAAAACATTTTACCACAAAATCAAAATGGGAAAAAATACAAACTTAAATTTTTCATGAATAAAACCCAAAAAATATAAATATTCTACATAAAAAAGAAAAGAAAATCTAATGTAAACCTGGTCACATTTAATCCAAAAATCTTAAATAATAAATAAATATATTAATTAAAACAAACAAACAAAAAAAAAAACAAACAGAAAAAAGCAAGCAAAAACCTGGTCATATTTCACCACCAAAAAAAAAAAAAGAAAAAAGAATTAAATTAAAAATGTACATAAATAAAATATATGTAAAAATAAATGTTTTGCATAAACGAAAATCATGAAGAAAACAAAGCATATTTTAGGACCACTGAGATTTTTTGTTTGTTTTTGCCATTTTAGCAATTGCAGTAAAAAGGCTGCAAACAATGCCATTTATCAGCATAAATTAAATTTTAGGTTTAAATAATAAATTATTATTTTCTATACATATTAGTATGGTTTTGCCATTACAGTAACAAGACTTTACAGTAAACAAAATAAAAATATGGCTAATAGTAATGATAATTTTCTTTGCATTCCTGTTTATTTCCACCAAAACGAAAGTTCAAAACACACTAAGCTGCATAAACAGCATCCCACAATGCAATGTGCATAACTTGACCTTCACACACAGTATAAAATAAACATAAAAGACCAAAGATACTCACATTTGAAGTCCTTCCAGGTGACGGTCGGCTCCGGTCTGCCCACCGCCAGGCAAAAAAGACTGACGTCATCGCCTTCGTTCACGGATTTATCCTGCGAGATGTTCACTATCCGGGCCGGCACTGCAAAAGAGACATTTTAATTATGCTTAATAATAAGAGAGTGAATATATAACGCCTTAACTGATGTCAAAAATCACCCTTAGTTTATCCGAATAAATTTACTGGAGACGTGTTGTTTGTTTCAGGGTTTATAAATGATTCCAATCAGCTGTTTTGGCCTAAATTCCCAAAAGCAGAGGGCAACGCATAATGCCGGACGGATAATGAGTCGGCCCTTGAATTTAAATGGCCTATGATCAGAGCTTTAATGAAGATGGCCACAAATTTAGCCTGCGAGGCATTCTCAAGCAGTACATTTTTCAGGTTTCTAACGGGGCGAAATACTTCCGACGATGAACTTAAGATTGAAACCAAAGCGGATCCATTGCCGTTGGAGGAGTGACTGGGGGGTGTAATTATTTTTGCTCATATCGCACTAAGACTAAAATTGAGGGCACAATGGTATCGAGCAAATACGGTCATCTGTCTGCAAAGCCGCCGCAGATAAAAGCCAATGTTTGGCGAGATGATTCTGGCCTGCCGGTTGGCCAACGACGTACTTGAGATGCATTTTGAACACGCTTCCTCTCCTTTTCATACGTCTTCGCTTTGATATTTTCAAGGAAAATTCACTGCGCATGGCACGATATACATAACAATTGACAACTTTCAGCCAGCGGGGTCGGAGTAAAGGGAGGGACGCGAGCAATCCATTAGCGGATCGGTCCGCTGCCAATAAATCACGTCAGTCTGGATGGCTGGACCTCTTACTCATGTTGCCGTTGACGTGACAGTCGGCACGGCCCGTGTCCCGCCCCGCGCCGCGGTCGACCAAAAAGGCCTTCTGGAAGATTACTGAGCATAACCACCCCTCTGATCCTGATTACATCTGTGTCAGCCCCTCTTGTTTCTTTGGTGCCGGCGTCAGAGGAATTGTTCATTTAGATGTTGCGCAGTTGTTTCTTATGAGCTCCACGGCAGGAAGAACATCATCATGGCACATGTTGACAATTATCACCCTGTTGTAAATGTAATTATTGAAGCTGTAAATCACTTAAGACTATATTCATAACTGCATGCTGCTACTACTGTTTCTGCAGTATAAAATACTGTGTGGGCTTTTTGCATTAAACAAAATTGCATTGCATTTTTATGTACAACATTGGTAAAAATAGTAGGTTTGATACAAAAAAAAAAAAAAAATGGCCATACATATAGAGGCATACTGTAAATGTATATGCAACATTTTTTTTTTTTCAAATGCAGCATTTACAAACCAAATTAAGTAAAGTATGGGCAAATCTCATGAAAATCTTGTCATATTTCACCACAAATTCAAAAATAAATAAATAAATAAGAAATGATATTTTACATAAAAATATAAAAACAGTCATTTTGACATTATATACAGGAATTTAGATTTTTTTTCTTGCAGTTTAGAGTATTTTTTATCATTCAGATTTTTTTCCTGATGGTTGTGAAGTTTTTTTTTTAATAAATTAATATTTTTATTTAGCAACGATGCATTAAATTGATCAAAGGTGATAGTAAAAACATGCATAATGTTACAAATAAATGCTGTTTTTTGTGGAAATCACAGTTTGCACAAAAATATGAAATCAGCATATTAGAACAATTTATGAATGACCATAATAAATGTTAAAATAAATTAAAAAATAAAAATATTTAAAAACAAAATAAAAAAATATAATAAACAGATATAAAAGAAATAAAAATAAAATAGAATAAATACATTTAAAAATAACATAAAAAATAAAACAAACAAAAGAAAGAAAGAAAGAAAGAAAATTATATTTTGCAAGAAGAAAATAAAGCATATTAAGCAATGTATGTGGGGAAATCTCATGAAAACAAACAAAAAAACATAAATACATTAAAACAAACTAAAAAGTAAATAAGATGCAAGAAAGAAAGAAAGAAAGAAAGAAAGAAAGAAAAAGAAAAAAGAAAGAAAAAGAAATTAAATTTTGCATAAAGAAATAATAGCATATTAAGTGATGTATGTGGGAGAATCAGAAATTAAAAAAATAAAATAAAATAAAATAATAAAATAAAATACATTTAAAAAAATTAAAAGAAAGAAAAAAATATTTTTGCAAAAAGAAAAAGCATATTAAGTGATGTATGTGTGAGAATCTTATAAAAACAAACAAACACACAAAAAAACAAATAAAATAAAATAAATAAAAAAACAAATATATACATTAAAAAATAAAATAAAATAAGATACAAGAAAGAAAGAAAGAAAAAGACTTTTGCATAAAGAAAACAGAGCATATTAAGTGTATGTGGGAGAATCTCCTAAAAAACCTGGTTGCAATTTATCAAAAAATAAATAAATAAATAAATAAATAAATAAATAAATATATATAAAAACTAATTAAGTGATTTATATGGGCAAATCTCATGAAAACTCATGTAGCACTGAAGACTGGAGTAATAATGCTATAATGCTAAGAAAAAA
>NC_066884.1:3141038-3176038 GCF_022985175.1 Labeo rohita
TGAAAAAGTGTATAAAATATCACAGCATTATTGCACTGCTCATTAAGTTGTCCTTTTTATATAAATGATTTTTCTGTATTTACTGTACAACTAAAACTTTTCTTAATCATGAAAACTGAATGAAAGTTTTGTTTAAACTATTGTTTTTATAATGCATGCAACAAAGGGTTAAATATTCCAAGTACATTTCAATAATTTCATGAAAAACTGTAAAATATCACACTAAAAGTATCAAATTTATCCATATTAATTATTTTTCTGTTTTTAACTTAACATTTAAAAATCTTTTTTTTTTTTTTCTATAATGCATGCAACAGAGGGTTACATATTCTAGGTACATTTCAATAATTAAAAAAAAAGGTGTAAAATGTAACAGCATTCACATAAAATAATAATAACAAACAAATAAATAATGTCTGTCATTATAAATAAGTAAATAAATTTAAAAGTAAAAATGACTAAAGTTCTATCATTAAAAAAATGCTTAATTGCTTGATGACACCTAAAACTTTAGTTATGTGTTTCTACTGCCAATGAGTACATAGAGGCTTGATTCAGTAACTTAATCTGTTCTTTCTCAGATTAATATGTCTATTTGCTGACTTCAGTGGGGTCTATAATACATTGATTCAGTGGCGCAAAGATCAATGTTCACTGGACGAAAGGCTCCAAACACGTCGTTCTGCGTCCCGATTGGATTCTGCGCTTCACTGGGAGTCTATGAGCGCATCATGAGCATCAATTGCACCAAATCACGGGACTGTTTATTGAATAGTGAGGTTTGCATTGAAGTATTTTCAATCTGAGAAATCCAAAAGCTTCTTTATGCAACGATTGATTAAGTTTCAAAAGTAATGTTGCAAAAACTGCCAGTGGTATAGATGACTGACAGCATTTGAAATTAAAAACACTCCCGGGACTGGAGATGCAGTGGGTTAAAATCCATCATAACACATTCGGGTCAGTGCTCATAATCTTCTCCACTGCCTGCTGGCATTTGTAAATAATGCAAAGACGCAATTCTCAGCTTGGTCAATTATTTGCATTGAGCTTCGCCACCGTTTAGTTTCAGAAGCCGCAAAACTGAAGACACCAGAATAAGACTAAATCATTGCCATATAATAACTGACAACTGAGCTTCACATGCTATTGAATCAAACCACATACTGTAACGCCATTGGTCGGGTGATGTGCAGTAACCGCAGTTGACCTCTAGATGTCACTGCCCTGCTCTGCTCTTTAAATGGAGAAATTGTGACACATTTAAGGCTTAAATATCACTCACATTCATGTCAGCTTTGACTCTTGGCGTATCAAACTGTGATATCACATCAATTCCCATTCCCGGTGCAGTTGTGTGGAATAATAATATGGTGCTTTTGAGAATATGAACCCCTGACAGCAGGTTCAGGAGTTCAATTGCTGGCTGATAGACTGAAACCAAGTCATTTCTGCCTGGATACTGACTAACAACAAAACTAGAGAGAGTGAAATTAAAATGTTAAAAATGCACCCTCCAGCGCGTGAGTATGACAAAAGCAGTGGCTTGGGCGATAGGACTGTGTGTATATATATATATATATATATATATATACACACACACACACACACACACACACACACATGTGGATATCAGCAGCAGGACTGCCTTATATTATTTAAATATGACAGTTAATGGAAAAACACATAATATTCACAAAATATTGTAAAAATAAAGAAACACGTTCCAAACAAGTCAAGACAAGGAAGAATGCAATATAAACATAAATGTGTCTTTGTGTCTTTATATGTCACATTTGCCACTTCATTTCTTATAAATAGGACTTGTGTCTTTGTATCTCACATTTATTTCTCACAGAATGGCTTTTTTTTTATCATAATTATGACTATTTCTAACAATTGTGATGTAATTCGTCACAGTGTGCATTTACTGTATATCTCACAGTTGGAACTTTATTTCTCACAACTGTGACGTATTATCTCACAATGTGTCTTTATATCTCACAATTGTCACTTTATTTCTCATAATTGTGATTTAATTTTTCACAATGTGTCTTAATATCTCACAATTGGAAGTTTATTTCTCGTAACTGACTTAAAGGAGAAGTCCACTTCCAAAACAACTTTTCTTCAGTCGTAAAGAAATTATGTTTTTTGAGGAAAACATTTCAGGATTTTTCTCCATATAATGGACTGATATGGTGCCCCGAGTTTGAACTTACAAAATGCAGTTTAAATGCGGCTTCAAACGATCCCACTAACACTTTATTTCTCAAAATTGTGATGTAATTTCTCACAATGTGTCTTTACATTTTATAACTGGCACTTTATTTCTCATAATTGTAGCTAAAAATCTCACAATGTGTCTTTGTATCTCACAAATGCCGCTATTTCTCACAGTTGTAACAATGTGACTGTACATTGCACAACTGACACTTTATGTCTAATCTCACATAAAGTGCATTTAAATCTCATAGTTACCATTTGATTTTTAATAATTATGACTTAATTTTTCATAATGTGCTTTTATTTTTAACAATTGCTACTTTTTTTCTCCTAATTATGACTATACATCTCACTTGTCTTTAAATCTCATAATTGCCACTTTAGTTCTCATGAAAGTAACTTAATATCTCACAACTGCCACTTCATTTCTTATATTTGACTTGGTTTCTCACAATGTCTCTTTATATCTTAAAATTGCCACTTCATTTCTCATAATTCTGCCTTAATACACTGTAAAAAATAAAAAAACAATTTGTTGAGTCAGCTTAAAATAATTTGTTACCCTGCTGTCTTAAAATTTTAAGTTCAGTCAACTAGAAATGTTAAGTTGTACTAAGTAACAACTTAGATATTTGTGTTTGCTAAACTTAACAGATGGGTAAGTCACCCAGCTACCTTAAAATTTTAAGTTGATTCAAATCAAATATCTAAGTTGTCACTTAGTATAATTTAACATTTCAAGTTGAATTAACTTTTTTTGAGTTGACTGAACTTAAAATTTGAAGGCAGCCAGGTTACAAATTATTTTAAGTTGACTCAGCAAATTATTTTTTACAGTGTATCTCACAACGGCGCTTTATTTGTCATTATTGTTACTTATTTTCTCACAATGTTTCTTTATATCTCACAATTGCACCTTAATATCTCACACTGTGTCTTAATATCTTAAAATTGCAACTTTATTTCTCATAATTGTGACTAAATATGTTACAGTGTGTCTTTATATCTCGCATCTGATACTTTATTTCTTATAGTTGTGGCGTAATTTGTCACAATGTTTCTTTATATCTCACAACCAACACTTTATTTTTCAAAATTGTGATGTAATTTCTCACAATGTGTCTTTATATTTTATAATTGGCACTATTTCTCACAGTTGTAACAATGTGTCTGTACATTGCACAACTGACACTTTATTTCTAATCTCACATAAACTGTATTTAAATCTCATAGTTGCCATTTAAGTTCTCATAATTGTGACTTAATATCTCACAATGTGTCTTTACATCTCACAACCGCCACTTTATTTCTTACATTTGACTTGGTTTCTCACAATGTCTCTTTATATCTTACAATTTCCACTTTATTTCTCATAATTATGACTTAATATCTCACAAAGGCACTTTATTTGTCATTATTGTTACTTATTTTCTCACAATGTTTCTTTATATCTCACAATTGCACCTTAATATCTCACAATGTGTCTTAATATCTTAAAATTGCGAGTTAATTTCTCACAACGTGTCTCACAATAGCCACTTTTTGTCATTATTGTGACTTCGTTTTTTTACAGTGTGTCTTTATATCTCACAGCCGTCACTATGTTTCTGGTTGTATCTCATAATTGTGATTTCTTATCTCACAGCTGTGTCCCATTTGCAAGTTTATTTATTGCAACTGAGTTTATCTTCTGTCACTATGATGTCGTACCACACAAAGTGGCTTTTTACTCCTTATTTTAAACTTCATCTCGCAATGGCATGTTTTATTGGTTAATTTCTTGGTTAAGTTTTTGGTCATACCTCCCCTCCCTAAGAAGATCAGTAGCTTATTCCAAGGAAGGAAGATGCTGTTTTCAAATGGCATGACATAAGGATGCAGGTGCAATGTGCAATCACCTCAAAATGACGCTTTCTCCTTCCAGCACGGTAATGTTGTCGGGCAAGTGTCCGAACTCGGCCGCCTGAGCACCGGTGGGCCCTGCCAAAGAAAACGAGAGAGGAGAGACGGTGAGCATACAGCAGTTATTGCAACGACAGAAGGTCCACTCCATCCCCGACTCCCCCGGGCAGCACGACGCCGGCTACTGAGTACCTCATTGATCCTGGTCAGGCAGGATTTGTTTTTGTGGTTTTGCTTAGTTATTTGCAAGGAGAGAATAATAAGACCGCAAAACGACAGCATGGAGCCGTCAGCGCTGACCGTCAGCGGGCTTGAATAATGATTGGGTTCTGCCCCGTGCGCCGCCTGGCCGTGCACTCGTCGAACAGACCCGATAATGAGCCCGGGGAAGAGGATTCGCACGGAAGCGGCAGAGCGTGAAATGAAGGAACCGCCACTGCAATGGGAACACACTCGCGCACACACTCGTGCATGAACGCTGTCACTTGTGTACAAACACGTACACGTGAGTTTTCATATGCACAAATCAAACTACACACTGGGATACGAACAAACCGGGACATCAGAGGAAATGTGAATTTACTCGGCCTGTTTGCAGGTGGCACCAACAACGTCAAATTCCTTTTTAGTTTTCAAACGCCATTCTTGTTCTTATCTATTCAGAGTGTGCAAAATGCGCTCCAATTTCCTCTGCAAACAGAGATTAGCGTGCTATCGGCACTCTCTCGGCGTGGCTCCGTCGCTAGCCACGTCAACGCTGCCAAATGCCAGCGTGGCACCGTCTTCGAGCCCTGCTCATAATCCCCGCCGCTGTCCTTAATATCTGCTGACCAATATTGGGTCGTCCTGCCTTCGAGGTTTAATATACGAGACACAAGTGCAGTCAAGAGTTAAGATGCCCCCGGAAGGTGTTGGTGTTTAACGTGCAACGCGTTGCCAAGTGCGATTGGAGCGGCAGGAAGACAAAAGGAGACACATGCGGCATGTGATGGCCAAGCGCTGGGCTTTTTTTAATTTGAGACGGAGCCACGGTGGAGGCGCCCCAAATTGCATAGAGTAATGAAAAGAAGCGTGGGCTGCATTGTCATGCGCGTCATGGTATCGTACACAAATTGCATAAAACTACTTTGCATTATCCCCTGAAGTGACCAGCAATGACACTGCTAAATTAAGTTTTCTCGACTTGCGGCACACAAGGGCACGGACTGATTTAAATCAGAGTAATTGCTTAATCATCTTTCATTATTTTCATTATTAATCATTCTTTTTTTTTTTAAAGACAAGTGCTTCAGTTTGCCCTGTGCATGCGTGTGCAAATATGAGCTAGTATGATTTCTGCAGTGTTTAGGCCCTGCACACAATTTTCTGTACCCAGCGTTAAAAATGGTGGTTGATATTGCATGTGCAGTTCATTCATCACATTAGAAATGGAGGTTTAAAAGAGTAGTTCACCCAAATGAGAAAATTCACTTAAAATATGCTCGCCCTTAGGCCATCCAAATGTAGATGAGTTTTTCTTTATCAGATTTGGAGAAATGTAACATTACATCACTTGCTCAGCAACAAAACCTCTGCAGTGAATGGGTGCCGTCAGAATGAGAGTTCAAACAGCTGATAAAATCCACACCACTCCAGTACATCAGTTAACATCTTGAGAAGTGAAAAACTACATGTTCGTAATAAACAAATCTATCTTTAAGACTTTTTTGTGGTTTCAAACTGTTGCTTCCAGTTAAAATACGAGTTCGTAATCCATGAATGGCTTTCTCCAGTGAAAAAGGAAGTGTTATTATGGATTACAGACTCGTATTTTAGCCAGAGGCAACGGTTCGAGGTTTAAAACGTCTTAATAATGGATTTGTTTCTTACAAACTTGCAGCTTTTCACTTCTTAAGATGTTAACTGATGGACTGGAGTGGTGTGGATCACTTGTGGATTATTGTGATGTTTTTATCAGCTGTTTGGACTCTCATTCTGACGGTACCCATTCACTGCAAAGGATCAACTGGTCAGCAAATGATGCAATGCTACATGAAACAAACTCACCTACACTTTGGATGGCCTGAGGGTGTGTATATTTTCACCCGATTTAAATTTTTGGGTTAATTATTCCTGAGCATTGCATTGTGGAATATATTGCATGAAATGTTCATGCATACAGACATGTACTAGTATATACAGTAGTGATAAGTATATTAGTATACATTGCAAACAGCCTATGAGTGGCACTTAAATAATAAAATAATATATTAATTAAATGAAAAAAAAATTGACAGGCATAGCTATGCAAATAAAATGTTAATTTAATTAATATATAAAGATGTGGTTAGATACAATAACAGAACAATTTTAAATTCCATTAGCCAATTGCTTTTCTATATCTGCTTGCCAATTGAGTAAAAAAGCCAGCAAAAATGAATGCTGATGGAGATTTTGGGTGTGAGACACACTATGCATTACATTAAACTAAAATCACAGATAATATCTGGCTTTTATAAATTGAAAAACTGCTAATTTATTCCATCAGAGAACACTAATGTACACTGCTGTGTCTTACAGTGCGACAAACCCAACATGACCTTCGGTTTCGGTTGATGAATGGCTTTTAGAAGCATTTCTTAAAATCTTCTTGACAGCCGAAATTTATATCTATTTCCAAGATGACCAAACTTGCTAAAATTAAGCATGCAACTTGATGATGTTATGTAAAAGGAAATTAGTACCACATTTTCCACCACATGCACTGCATAGTATTTACTGTGCAGGTTGCAGTTATAAGCACGCAAGTATTGATTCTGAACATTTCTGAAATTCTCTGGCTTAAAAGCACGTTTAGTTGCTATGCACTTCAGGATGCAGGACGCATCTTCCTCCTACTCTCAGAAAAGCCAAGGTTTCTTCTACTGTTGCGCTTTGTTCTTGATGTATGAAACAACCTTGTAGACGTCCTGACAAATAACTGCACAGTTCAATGAAACAAGCATTAAACTTAAAGCATTGAGGGTTATTTTTCTCGTTTTACTCATTTCCGTTTCTTCTCTTTATACACACACACACGCACTGGAATACTTTGCATCAAACGGATGATGCATGCACACGGTAAAGTCCCAATGCATTATGGGGAAGGTTATAAAACAGAGGGGGTTATTCCCTATTCCCTTTTCAATTCTTATCTTCACAGCTCAATTGGCACCTCAGATTTTAATACCTGGCAGGTTCTGCTCCCCAGCCTGGCGTTTTATATCTCTAGCTGGGTCAACACTCACACGCCGCATGCACAAATACGCTTGATTATGAAGTGCTCTGTGCTATTTTCGCTCTGTTGTGCAAACCACATCGGCCTTTTCCCAGGGTGTTCCCTGCAGAAATGAGGCGATGGACCAGATTTGCTTACTGGGATAAAAGAATATTTGGGGGCAGTGAGGGCTCCAACTTAGGTTAACATATTACACGCAGAGAAATTCAATAAAAACAAAGTTAAAATCACATTTACTTGTAGTCTAAGAGCCAGAATCATTCTAGAAATAAGGCTGATTAACTATTCCTTTAAACAGTCTGCATAAACACACCAGATATAAACAATGCAATGCAAAAACCGCTTTAGATAGGCAGATTTAACCATGATACAACTGCGAGGGCGATCATGGATGTGCTATAGGATCCACAGCACTAGAGTTTCATCATCTCAGAGCTGTCAAAACTCAATCTAAATCCCTACAGACCAAAGGCAGCGTGTGAAAACAGCTGTGAAAGATTCAGTACAAAGTCGCCATCTCAGAGAACAGCCGTCTGATTGACATATAAAACAAACAGACCAAAGCTAATGCATTTTCAGTATTCATTTTGTGGGTCTATGTCAAATTTTATGAAGGATTGTAGAATCCTGTTTTTTTTTAATTACATAATTATGTACATATAAAACAGGTAATTTAATAAATGTTTAAAAATGTAGTTTAACGCAACAATAAAATATTTTAATGCAACTTTTATATTACATTTAAAAAAAGCATTTCCCAAGTCATTTGTAAGGCAATCAGTGAAAAAATATCATTCGACAGTTCTTTTTTTCCTAAATAAATATACATAGTCTTATACGTATAAAACTATTAATTTAATTAATGTTAAGTGAAATGTAAAAGTTAATTAAAATATTTTAATGTAACTTTTATACTGCATTTTGCCAGCTGCTTTTATTTATCTGTTAGCTAAAAAAAAATAAATAAATAAATAAATAAGCAAACAAACAAAAAATAAAAATACAAAAAAAAAGTAAGTTATTTTGTTTTCTTAAAAATGCAGTAATATATAAAATGACATATAAACATATTATATATATACAATGCATTTGCGTTTGGTTTTGCATTTGTTTTGTCATATGGCATTTGTTTTCAGGCATTTGTCAAATGCACTGGACAGTTATATACATATACATAGTTATATACATATAAAACTATTAATTTAATTAATGTTTAGTTAAATGTAAAAGATACTATTTTTTTATGCAACTTTTTTATTTTTATTTTAATGCAACTTTTTTATTTTTATTGCATTTTAAAAAAGCAATTGCCAGCTGCTATTATTTATTTGTTAGCCAATCAGTTAAAAAACAAACAATGCAGTTATATATAAAATTATACATATACAATTATACATTATATATATATATATAATATGCAATTTTTTTTTTTTTTTTGAATTCTGATATGCATGTACAATATGGCATTTGTTTTAAAGCATTTGTCAATTGCTTTATATCCATAGCCAATCAGTGAAAAAATTGCACTGGACAGATACATATACATAGTTATATACATATAAAACTATTCATTTAATTAATGTTAAATGTAAAAGATAATTTCAATTTGCAACTTTTTTATTGCATTTTAGAAAAGAATTTGCCATCTGATTTTATTTATTTGTTAGCCAACTGGTTAAAAAATAAACAAACAAACAAATAAATAAAAATAATGAAAAAATTAGTTATTTTTTTCTTAAAAATGATCATTTGTGCATAACGCATAGTGACAATAAAGTGATTCTGAATTTTACAGTAACACAAAGACAAAATTTCTGAACGATTAGGACTAACTAAACTGAAGCTGAAAGTCACAATACAAAAACAAGATTAAGAAACTAGTAAAGTGTCAACATTACAGCAACCGTGGAGCTGCAGGAGCTGAAACAGCATGAAAAGGCAGTTTTCACAGTAGCAGCTACTTTCTCCAGATCATTAACACCATGTTGCAGCTCTGGCGTTCATTCAACAGCACTTACATTTCATCTCTTGGTCCAACAACTCAAAGCTCTCTTTAGCTCTGTCCTTCAAAGTTAAATGTCTTCCTAAAGCGTCTCGCCCGTGCCTAGAGACACCCTCAGCATCCTTTAACTGTTCACTGGGCCTAAAACAGATGCATCATTTGCTGCGTTCGGAGCTTCGCCTGACGGAGGCTCCGGGGCTTGATTCCCTGAGACCTGTGGGACATTAATTCAAACATGATTTGTATCCCCTTGACTTTTACATGCTCTCGTTTGTAATTGCACTTGCTTCTGGCGCAAAGTTATTAACAAAAGCGAGCTGGAGTTTGACGGCGGAGAGCCACGGCGCCTTTGTACTGCACATCTATTGCTGGCTGCCCTTGATCATCAAATAAACACTGAAACTTTTGAAAGCCAAACCATCACGAATGCCGCGGATCGAGGGAAAATAATAAATGTGTGACAATAACCTGCTGAAAACAGTCTCGGGAGGAGAAGCATGAAGAAATTATTATATTTTCCCCCTACGATTGCCAGTTAAAATATGACATGAGGTTGGGGTGGGTGATATAACCAAAATGTTACATTTTGGTAATGAAATACATTTTCAAAATCATTTTTTGTTTTTACACACTGGCAAAAAACAAAAAAAAAAAAAAAAAAAAAAAAAAACAAAAAAAAAACAAACATGGAAATATCTATGTAATGAATCAATCAAAAGAGAATATGTAACATATGTAAATTAGTCACATATTAAAATATAAATACAATAAAACAAAGTACTTCATGATTATTTTTTATTTGTATACTTCAAAAAAAAAAAAAAAAAATTGTAGATACATGTATTTAGTTCATTATTCAAAATATCTAAAATAAATAAATAAATATACAAATGCAAAGTACTTAATCTTATTTATTTATTATAATTTTTTTATACTTCTTTAAAAATCATCCAAAAGAGCATATATAAAACATGTAAATTTGTATTAAAATACAAAAATAACTTTACAAATGAAAATTACCTCTTTTGATTGTATTTTATATATATAAGCAATTTTAAACCATGTAAATTTATATTAAAATACATAACTTTACAAATGAAAACTACCTCTTTTGACTGTATTTTATTTATTTTAATTTATATATATATATATATATATATATCTAAACATTTTAACATAATAAACATAATAAAATCTATTTAGTAAATAATCCAAAAGAGAACATACGAAACATAAAAATTATAAATTATATATAATTAATTGTATTGTAAATTATATATAAAGTATGTCAATGTACATTAAAATAAATAATAACTTTACAAATGAACGTACATCATCTGATCTCATTATTTTATTAATATAAAATTGTTAATTTTAACCGTTTACATTTTTTTTTACAATTTTGCAGCCACTAAAGTGCAATACTACAGTTGACCACTAGTCAACAAGGTGGCATGGGAGAGTCATATGGCTAAAGACCACAATAAAAAACTGCTAAAGGGAAGACAGTGGACGGAGAACAGAAGTGGGCGGCACACCGCAACCAATTAAATATTTACAGAGGCACTTCCCTCTGACACCTTGATGATGAAGAGAGGCATCCCAGAATTATCAGATGGTTAAAGCCTGAGGCTGGAGCGGATTAAACATTAACTGGCAGATAGATCCGTTTTTTCCACATCTGATCCCATTAACTCTGGCTGGGCCGCGTGAAGCCCCTGCACGCGCCTCCCTGTGCTCTCAGTCGAGTTCAGATCGCGGCTTCATACCTGCCCTTTGGCCACCTGTCACATTCATAGCACCGCGGCGCACTGACTTCAACCACCTGGTCACCGCTTACTCAAGAACGAGACGGATCGCTCTGAATTTCACATGAGAGGAGATTTGGGTTTCCTTACTGAAAAGACCAGAATGCCTGGTTGCGTCATTACCCACTTAACTAGCTTAAAGGAACAGTTCAGACAAAAATTGTCAGTATTTACAGCAGAGCAGAAGATTATCAGTGAAAAATGACTATGTTGTGTCTGTTCCTCACATAAGACTTCAGAAGAACTGTAATACAGTTGTACGGATGACATTTATGGAAGATTTATTTTCATGTAAAGGTCAATAACTCATAAATGGCAGACATTATAACATACATACAGTAAATACAAACACTGAAACATAAAATAGTTTGTATGCACGAGTATATTTGTAGCAATAGCCAAACATGCATTGTATGGGTCAAAATGATTGATTTTTATTTTATGGCAAAAATCATAAGAATACTAAGTAAACATCATGTTCCATGAAGATAATATTGTAAAATAAATTCCTACCGTAAATATATCAAAACTTAAATTTTGATTAGTAATATGCATTGCTAAGAACTTCATTTGGACAACTTTAAAGGCAATTTTCTCTATATTTAGATTTTTTTGCAACCTCAGATTCCAGATATTCATATAGTTGTATCTCGACCAAATATTGTCCTGTTCTAACAAACCATACATCAATGGAAAGCTCATTTATTCAGATGATGTATACATCTCAATTTTAAAAAATTGACCCTTATGACTGGTTTTGCGGTCACATATTAAAAGAAATATTCCTAAATCGCTCAAAAATAATCACAATCTCATCTATTTAAAGCAGTGCTAGATTATATTCTAAATGTTAAATTATGCAGAAAAACATGCAATATTGGCTAACATATACACCATTCAAAAGTTTGAGTTTGTAAGTTGTTGTTTTGTCGTTTTTGTAAGTTGTTGTTTTTGTGCTCACCAAGGCTGCATTTATTGGATTAAAAATACAGTAATATTATGAAATATTATTTTAATTTATAAAAATTGTCTTCTATGTGAATATATTGTAAAATGTAATTTATTTCTTTGTTGCAAAACTGAATTTTCAGCATCATTACTCCAGTCTTTAGTGTCACATGATCCTTCAGAAATCATTCTAATATGCTGATTTGCTGCTCAAAAAACATTTATGATTATTATCAATGTTGAAAACAGTTGTGCTGCCTTATATGTTTGTGGAAACTGATACGTTTTATTTTTCAGGATTCTTTGTTGAATAGGAAGTTCAAAAGAACAGCATTTATTAGAATTAGAGATATTTTAAAACATTAAACAGACTTTACTATAACTTTTAAACAATTAAAAGCCTCAATGCTGAATACAATTAATAAAATAAAATAAAAAAATCAATATGAAAGAAAATGCTACTGACCCCAAACGTTTGAACATTTGTATATCCACCTTATTTGTCTCTTATGAGAGGTTGTGGCCATTTGTTAATTTTATGGGTCTGGCTTTCTACAAAACAGCTCATTTTGATATTGCAAATTGGTGTGTCTTACCGTATTATTTTAATGTATTATCTTAATTACAAGCACACTGGTTTGCAGTGCAAACAGTTTTACCATTTACTGCACGTTTACTTCTTGTTATAGTGGCTAACGAACCGGAAGTCTCGCCCATATACTGACTTCTGCGTTGAAGAATAAGGTTTCATATTTGGCTGAACTATTTATTTAACCGGCAAAACTATCTTGGATACTGCACACACAGCATGAACCATCAAAAACAAAAATACATGCTGATCTAAGGGAACTTGCGGCGCTTTAAAGTATGCAAACGAGGTTGTAGTGGTTCACGGACTGAATTTGTTTAAACGGATCATTAATTCCACTTAGTTCACATTGCGTATTGACTTAGCTGGTGTCGTGAGATACAGATTTGGCTTCGTTTGCAAACAGATTAAGGGATTTTGTACCTCATTTTACACACGCTTTTGTACTGATTACACGTGTAACCTACCAGCCTAGGCTATATGGTGCGTAAACCCGCAGTAAACACTGATGTTTAATACAAAACACGTCACGCAGCGTAATGCAGTCTTATGTTACCTGATGCAGACGTCTTCTGTCTGCATACTGCTCAGTTCTCCGGATGCAATTCCCTCTCCACGTATGCATCGATACACAGCCCCACCACGAGGCAGAGAGACAGAAATCAGCTCGATAAACTCCAGCGGAGATCTTTACCATCGAACCTTCCAGCTCTGTCAGCGCAGAGGTCCGCATCCCCCAAGACCTGTCAGTTTTACCCCATTTCTATCTTGGATAAAAGCCCAAACCCCAAAGCAGTCCGAGATCAATACAGCAGTTAAACTGTTACCAGCTTCGCAGAAAACCCCACACGCTCCGGCCCAAAGACGAGGCCCTACTGTGCCGCGCAGACGCATCCGCGGCTCATTTTGATGGATTTGTTTAAAACGTTTTGAGTCCGTTTCAAAAGAGCCGGATTAAAGTGAACGCTAAACGCGTTCAGAAACGGAGTGGACAGAACGGAGTTGCTTTTTCTCCAGCCATAGTGAATAAAATGCAATGCAAAATGAATTTTGAAGCAAATGCGCATTCACGCTCGTACTGGCATTTAGATCTCATTTGCCTTTTGTTTAATTTTTCTGTGCATAAGCGCTGCGGTGTATCACAATGGAACGAGCTTATTAATGACTCCTGAATATAATGCGCTGAATGCCTCACAATAATTGAATATTTTGCTATTTTTTTCTGCAACACTTGGGGGGAAAACTTGGTGACTAAACGTGTAGGAAATGTTACAGAACTGTGGCAACCACTCAGAATTAATATATTTGATTTATTTTCATGTTTCAGTTGTTTGCATATACTGTAAATGGCAGACGTTACAAAATAGTACTCCTTTAGTAATTGAATAAAATTGAGTAAAATGTATGCTGCAAGTGAATTTGGGCATCAAAACAACATAAGGTAGAGAATTAAAGAAAATGCAACTGACCCCAAACTTTTGAACAGTTGTATATACACAAAAAAATGTTTTCATTTTTAGCTGAACTGTTTCTTTAACTAGCAAAACTACCTTGGTTGACTAGTTAGTGACCACTTAATGCAATTAAGCACACAATGCACAGCATGAACCAGAAAATATTCCAGATATTAGCAGATAAATATTCCTTACATTCCATATTGTGTGAATTATAAAAAAATAGCTTAAATGATCAAAATAGGCATATAAAATGCTTTTTAGGTGTTAAATCTATTGCTATCCTTTTAATCTAAATCTTAAAATATGCAGTATAAGTTAAATATCAGACACTTGGTGGCTAAAAGCACTGGATATGTTAAAAAAAAAAGTGGCAGAATTGATATGCATTTTGTTTATTTTATTTTTATTTAATCTGATTATTTTCATGTTATGGTCAATAACTAGTAAATGGCAAATATTCTAAGTAATTTTGCTTAATTTTGCTTTTATTACTTTTTCACTTCTTGTTGCTTTTTAACACTATATGCTGCAACAAATAAAGAAAAATGCATGTGTAATTGATGCTTTTTGTCATTCATATGCTGCCATAGAATGTAGTTCGATTACACAAGTATATCAACCAGCTAAATAATATTTAGTTGCAGAATTTGGTAAGCTTTATCACTATTGTTCATTATTCGTAATGAATAAAACATACAAAAAATACAAACTAATTTAGGTAATGAATCATGCACAATAAGAATGGGAAATAATAATAAAAAATAAAATAAAAATAATTTAAAATAATTTGTTAACTGCTGAAAATATATAAATGCTCATAATAAATTATCTTAAAAATTATAAATTTTGTTGTCATTTGAGTGCAAGGTGATAAACTAAATCCTCAAATATGCAGAATCAATTAGAGGTAAATATCTGATATATAGGCCTTATATATGGTAAATGATACATTCTGAAAATAATAATATTTTTAATAAAAAGAATTTAAATATGTTAATTGCTGAAATAAATGCTCATAATAAAAGTGCTTAAATTTCTAAGAATTTCATTAAGAAAGTAAATAAACTCTGTTTTGATTGCATGTTGACTAAAAGTCCTATGCCTTAGTTTCCTCAACTCTTGGTCATTGCATCAGACCCCTGCATCACTTCATGTCTCAGCTGCACTAACCAAACATGCAGGATATACAGTGTACGCGTCCCTGTGGGTCTTCGGCAACCATCCTCTCTTTGACATTGATAAATGAAACTTTCTCTCAGAATTATCTACCTGACACTGATGTGGAGAATGGCACGCTCATTCTGAATGCATGCTGCAGCGTGCATGTCTAGGCCGGCGCGCAGTGCCATGTCACAGGGGGAGAGAATGTGGGCGGAAGCGCCCTGCTCTGGGCATCTGGCACGGTCCTTAAGGAGGAGAGACGGGGAAATGCGAGCGGGCCGGAGGGCGTGGGGCGGAGGAGGTTATGCGGGCTGCTACCCAGGAGTCTGCTCTGTCAGTATAATTCGGCACTGGCGCTAAGAACAAAACCCGTGTTACCTCGGGGAGAAGAAATCAACGAACACCTGCTTAGGAGAGCGAGAGCTCTAGGGTTACTGGGAGGGGTGAGGAGCAGCAGCAGTGGCAGCACGCTGTCAGACCACGGTAGGAGAGAGAGAGAAATGAAGACGCGAGAGAATTAAAACACCAAACAGGGAGGTTGTGTTTGGAATAGCATACTAACATACTGCTCTTTCTGTTTCTGCACTAACAGGACCAGAGCATGCTGTGTGCAAATACAGCATCCCACGATGCAATGCTCTTCACTTGACCTTCCATTTCCAGATTTTCAACCACAGAACAGCATGCAATCGCACTAGTCTTATTATTGTTACAGTATATAGGCTGCACAGTGTGCATACTAAGTCAGTTTTCTATATGCATGAAGTACCTGGATGTGCAGTTTTTGATCTCATCGTACTGTCATACTGCTCTTACTCTTTCTGCAACATGTAAGATGCATAGTTTGCATACTAAGCAAATTTTCAGTATGCATAAGAACTGGAACATGCAGTTTTTGTCAAAATGTGCAGTAAAAAAAGGAGTTCAGTGCATGCAGTTGTAATAATTGTACTATTTCTGCAACATATCGGACGCATACTGAGCAAATTTACTGTAAATGTATTAAAAGTAGTAAAAAAAAGTGCTCAGGGCTTGTACTGTATCCCACAATGCAATGCTCTTCACTTGACCTTCCATTTCCAGTATAATGAATGAACCCGAAGTGACATCACCCACAGGACAGCATACTATTATACTACTCTTACTACTTCTGCAGTATATAGGATGCATATAGTGTATACTATAAGCACATTTTCAGTATGCATAAAGTACCAAGATGTGCCGTTTTTGTCAACATGTGCAATTTTTTTTTAAATATGCAGTTTCAAGAGCTCAGTGTGTGCAATACTGTATCCCACAATGCAATGTGGTGGACTTAAATTTCCGTTTCCAGGCAGTATGACAAATGAACACTAATTTCAACCCCAGCATACTATTATACTACTCTTTCTGCAGTATATAGGATGAATACTGTGCATACTAAGCAATTTTCAGTGACATTTTTTCAAAATATGCAGTAAAAAACAACTCAAAGCATGCAATATGCATCTCAGAATGCAATGCTCCTCACTTGACCTTCCATTTCCAGTCAGAGGAATGAGCCAGAAGTGACATCAGACATGATTTTCAACTACAGGACAACATATTATCATACAATTTCTGCAGTATATAGGATGCATACTGCTAAGAAAATAGTCCCAGTATAGGAGAGAGAAAGAGAAAAGAAGACGCGAGACAGTTAAAACACCAAAGAGGGAGATTGTGTTTGGAATAACATACTAACATACTGCTCTTACTGTTTTAGCAAAAACAGGACCAGAGCATGCTGTGTGCAAACAGCATCCCACAATGTAATGCTCTTCACTTGACCTTCCATTTCCAGATTTTCTTTCTTTTTTTTTTTTTTTTTTTTTACAGTGAATAGGCTGGATAGTGGAAGTTTTCTATATGCAATCATACTAATCCTGCTATTTCTGCAGTATACAGGATGCATAGTGTGCATACTAAGCAAATTTTCTGTATGCATGAAATGTGTAGTAAAAAAGTGCAGTGCTCTTCACTTCACCTTTTTATTTCCAGTATAATAAATGAACCCGAAGTGACATCAGACAAGATTTTCACCCGCAGGACAGCATACTATCATACTACTCTTACTACTTCTGCAGTATATAGCTTAAATACTGTGTATACTAAGCACATTTTTAGTAAAATTTCTGTCAAAACGTGCAGTAAAAATAGCTCAATGCATGTAATACTGCATCCCAGAATGCAATGCTCCGCACTTGACCTTCCATTTCCAGTAAGAGGAATGACCCGGAAGTGACATTTGACATGATTTTCAACTACAGGACAGAATTTATAGGATGCATACTGTGCATGCAAAGAAAATAGACCAAAGTAAGAGAGATAAGAAGATGCAAGAGAATTAAAAAAACAAAGAGGGAGGTTGTGTTCGGAAAAGCATACGAACATACTGCTCTTACTGTTTTTGCAAAACCAGGACCAGAGCACGCTATGTGCAATACTGCATCCCACAATGCAATGCTCTTCGTTTGACCTTTAATTTCCAGATTTTCAACCACAGAACAGCATGCAATCGCACTAGTCTTATTATTGTTATAGTATATAGGCTGCATAGTGTGCATACTAAGTCAGTTTTCTTTATGCACGAAGTACCTGGATGTGCAGTTTTTGCCAAAATGTGAAGTAAAAAAAAAAAAGAGCTAAGAGCATACTATCATACTGCTCTATTTCTGCAATATATATGATGTATAGTGTGCATACTAAACAAATTTTCAGTATGCATAAGAAGTGCAACTTGCAGTTTTTGTCAAAATGTGCAGTAAGAATTAAGCTCAGTGCATGCAATACTATACTATGAGTGATATCAGACATGATTTTTAGTCGAAGGACAGCATGATATTGTAATAATTATACTATTCCTGCAGCATGTAGCAAAACTGTAGCATGTACTGAGCAAATTTTGTGCATGCACTTTATCCCTCAATGCAGTGTCCTCACTTGACCTTCCATTTCCAGTATGATGAATGAAGCCGAAGTGACATCAGTCATGATTTTCACCTGCTGGACAGCATACTATTATACTACTCTTACTACTTCTGCAGTATATAGAATACATACAGTGTATACTAAGCACATTTTCAGTATGCATAAAGTGCCAAAATGTGCAGTTTCTGTCAAAATGTGCAACATTTTAAAATGTGAAAATAAAAGATCATGTATACAGTGCATACTAAGTCAGTTTTCTATATGTATGAAGTAGCCTACCTGAATGTGCATGTTAAGTAAAAAAAGAGCACGTTTTTTGTCAAAACGTGCAGTAAAAATAAGCTTAGTGCATGCTATACTATATTATAAGTGATGTCAGACATGATTTTCAGTTACATTACAGCATACTATTGTAATAATTGTACTATTTCTGCAACATATAGGATCAATACTGTGCATACTGAGCAAATTTTCTGTATGCATGAAATGTGTAGTAAAAAAGTGCTCAGGGCATGTACAGTTTCCCACAATGCAATGCTCTTCACTTGACCTTCCATTTCCAGTATGAGCCAGAAGTGACATCAGACATGATTTTGAACTACAGGACAACACACTATCATACTGTTTATGCAGTATATAGGATGCATACGGTGCATGCTAAGAAAGCAGTCTGAGGTAGGAGAGAGAAAGAGAAAAGAAGATGCAAGAGAATTAAAAATCAAAGAGGGAGGTTGTGTTTGAATAACATACTGCTCTTACTGTTTTTGCACTAACAGGACCAGAGCATGCTGTGTGCAGAAAGTATCCCACAATACAATGCTCTTCACTTGACCTTCCATTTCTAGATTTTCAACCACTAAACAGCATGCAATCATAGCCTTACTATTTTCACAATATATAGGCTGCATAGTGTGCATACTAAGTCAGTTTTCTATGTGCATGAAGTATGTGGATATGCAGTTTTTGCCAAAATGTTTAATAAAAAAAATGAGCTCATCATACTGTTATACTGCTCTTACTATTTCTGCAGTATATAGCATGATTAGTGTGCATACTAAGCAAATGTTCAGTATGCATAAGAACTGGGATGTGCAGTTTTCTGCAAAATGTGCAGCAAAAAAATCCCAGAATGCAATGCTCCTCACTTGACCCTCCATTTTCATTATGACATGATTTCCAACTACAGAAGAGCATACTATCATACCATTTCTGCAGTATATAGGATGCATACTGTGCATGTTAAGCAAATTTTACGTATGCATAAAATACCAGGATGTGGAGTTTTTTCCACTTATAACCTTTCATTTCCAGATTTTCAACCACAGAACAGAATACTATTTTATAAAAAACTATTTTATACAGTTTATAGGCTGGATAGTGTGTATACTAAGTCAGTTTTCTATATGCAATCATATTAATCCTACTATTTCTGCAGTATATAGAATGCATAGTGTGCATACTAAGCACATTTTCAGTATGCATAAGAACCAGGATGTGCTGTTTTTGTCAAAATGTGCCGTAAAAAATACTGCGGCTGTGCAGTTTTTGTCAAAACATGTAGTAAAAAATCTCAATGCATGCAATACTCTATCCCACAGTGCAATGACCTAACATTTCTAAATTTGACCTAAGTGAACTGGAAGTGATATCAGACATGATTTTCAACTACGGGAGAGCATACTATCAAAATATTTCTGCAGTATATAGGATGAATACTGTACATGTTAAGCAAATTTTAAGTATGCATAAAGTACCAGGATGTGCAGTTTTTTCACATGACCTTACATTTCCAGATTGTCAACCACAGAACAGAATAATAGTCTAAATATTTTTACAGTATGTAGGCTGGATAATGTGCATACTAAGTTAGTTTTCTACATGCAATCATACTAATCCTACTATTTCTACAGTATATAGGATGCATAGTGTGCATACTAAGCACTTTTTCAGTATGCATAAGAACCAGGATGTGCAGTGTTTGCTATCCCAAAGTGCAATGACCTAACATTTCTAACATTTGACCTGAGTGAACTGGAAGTGATATCATGATTTTCAGCCGCAGGACAGCCTACTATTATACTGCTCTTGCAATTTCTGCAGTATATAGGATGCATACTATGCATGCTATTGACAAGTTGCACAGTTTGGTACTGTACTTGCATGATGCATGAGGCTAAGCAGGTTTCTAGTATGCATAAAGCACTGTGTAATTTGTCAAAATGTGCAGTACAGAAGTGCTCAATGCAATTTTCTTGACTACTTATTCATGCTGTTACACCACAGGGCAGTGCAAAATGACAGTTGTTTCATGTATAGCATTTAAAAAAAACTGTATTGCAATTGTGTGCAATATTCCATTCAAGTAGCAGAACAAGAAAATGCTCATACTACAGTATGTACTGTAGTAGTAGTATGCTATGCTGTTCAAAGTGTTTAATTCTCATTCTACAAGAGTGGCTTGTTTTTTACTGCCGATCATGTCATAGAGAGCAGAATAAAGCTCTTGAGGCTAATATTTATTCGAACCCTGAACGTTCAACACTGATCTTCAACATAATTCTCTCCATAAAACTTCAAACACAAGCGCTGCCACTCCAGAAGCCTGTCTGCGCTGTGAGAGTTTCCTGGCTGCCTTCCACACGACGTACTTGTGTTGTTGTTGTTGTTGTTTGCTTCTGCCTTCTGCCGGTTTTGTTTTGCACGGATGAGACGAAACACTTGGCGTTGCGACGGCGGCTCAGTTACACAAGCGCGCGCTTCCCTCGATGACTGCATTAGCTAAAGCAGACTTTCTCAGATGAGCCCCGCACACCCATTCAGCCAAGTGGCCCTCATAAGACAGCCATCGAGAGGCATATTTTTGGTTTTTGCTTTCGAGGCGAAGGCGCATTAAAGGGCAGCGATCGATGGAGAGCCATTTAATCTGCTTTCAGAACCTGGCTTAGAGTGGCTGGGCAATTGGGAGATCACAATTTCTACTGCACCCGTCTTTCGGACAAGAGACCTATCAATGTCTGGCAGCCTGGCTGAGGATTTGCACACGGGTTATGATGTCATTGCACAGCATGGCTGTGCATCAGGCTTATGGGCTGTTAATGAGCAATCACTGCTGTTACATTTAAAGACCTTTTTTAATGCAAACTTTATAAGCTAAACTCAAGAAACAATATAAAAATCTGAAACTGCATTTCATGAGCATCATGTCTTGTGATTTGGTGTAATACAGTGCACAGCGTAAATGAGTACACCCCATTTGAATAAATATAAAAGATGCATTTTCTTAATGATCACTAATATAATTCACGTAAAGATGGCAAAATTGAAATGTATTAAACATACCTAATAAAAACAAAAATATATGCCCATATTTTTTTTTTGTAAAATAGGTAAATTATCCAATTTTGTTTAAATGAAGGATTGCAGAAATGAGTACACCCTAGATTTAATTCAGCAAATGTATAATATTCTAGTACTTAGTATGTCCTCCAGAACTTCAAGTATACTGCTCTGACCCTTCTTTGCACAAGTGTACAAGTTCATGACATAATGCCACATCTGTCCTGTTTAACTCCTGAAGGACGACCTCCTTAAACGCCCTGGTCTCTAATGGGGAGTGTTGCTCAGAATGTCTCTACAAAATCCCCCACACCTGCTCAAGAGTGTTAAGATGTGTGAAATACATGTCCACTGAAAGATTTTCACCTTGGGAGAATAAATATCTTCATTGTCATGCTGTAAAAATGCCCAACAATGCAGGGAATGAGGAGAGGCTGTGTGAATCGATGACAGCATTGATAAAGCACAACTCCCTCACACCTTCAACACTCATACATCCCAATATACAAACTTTACTACTGCTTAATGTCACTGTGGGAAGCATGCACTTCTCACTGTACTCCTCCTCTAGCAACAACATAACATTTTGGATGCTTTTGGATCTGAAATGATTGACTTGGTCTCTTGAGACAAAAGAGTTCCCAGACATCTATTTTGTAAACATGGGCCTTGGAAGAGGTTAAATGAGTTTATTGTGCTTTGGCTATGGTAGGTAACTCTAATGGTGACAACAACCATGCATGCACTTCTGCAAGCTGTGTCGTACTCTGTGAGATAAAGTGTCACTCTTTTTTATAGCTTTTTCTGGCTCTAAGACACTTGCATGGTATTTCTCCTGCTCTTTTTTCAGCAAAAATTCACTCATGACTAAATGAAAACTTGTGAAGACCCGATTATTTCAGAAGCCTTGTCACAAGTCCATTGTTTTTGAATGTCAGTGTTACTTCTGCTATATTTTCACACTTAAAACAATAATTTGGTATTCCTCTTGTACCATTGTCTTCTTTTATGCTAAGAAATACATTTTCTGGCAGTTCTCTCATTTTTGTCAGCATTAAGTCTGAGTATGATTCAGTAGGCTATATAACACATTTAAATTGTCAGGAAATTACTTGTCTTTAAATGTTTTGGTTCAATATACTTATCTATTGATCAAAAAAGGCCTTAAACCTACACAATAGTATTTAGTAACATTCAGGAGGGTGTACTCATTTTGCAACACAACATTTTATCACTTTGATATGAAAATCTGATTTTCCAGAGTAATTTTGACACTCTTCTTTGGTAATTGATCAAGCAGGCTTGTTGGAACACTATATCTCCAAAGAACCCTATGTCTTCTAGGTAAAGAGTAATCGCTGAATTTGTTAAGATTTAGAGGGGGCGTACTCATTTATGCTGTGCACTGTATGTAACAGCTCTAGTACATATGATCTTTGTCGCAAAGTGATTTAATGCTGTTTATGTTTATTAAAAACATTTTCGATCGTTGCATTGAGTACAAGTGCAGCTACAATCAACACTCTTCCCCATTTGTTAATCTTGCTGGCTGTTTTAATAAAAACAAAGTTTAAGTTTTCAAAACAGTTCCACATATAATGCTCATTTCATATGCAAAGATGTTAGCCAATCACAGGAGTGGGTGTGTACATTGAAATCTCACAGCAGACATGCTCCTTCCAACAAAGCGTTCAAAGACTAAATTCAATGTAGAAAATGGCTATTTTTGTCTAAATTATAACCATTTCTGATGTATTAAAAACAACTATACCTTAGGAAACATCATAAAATAAATTAAAAAATGCATTTTATGACCTCTTTGAAACACCCAAATGACTCAGCTCCAAAAACAAATAATGGATTGTGTGTAATTATGTGCATGGGATTTTGTGCCCACCACTTTATAAAATAGCTCACGGCAGGATGGATCTAATAAACAGGAAGCGTGTCCAATTGTCAAGCAGGAGTTGCAATTTAGTTATTGTATTTCATGCACTTCAATTTGTCATTTTTCATGTTTTGCTGAATTGTCGTCGCAGTTATCAATGGAGAAAGTCACACTAATAAGCTCTACGACACAAGCTCCATGGTTTGTTATCCATTCGAGTGAAATCACAAAATACAAACAAATTAGAAACTGTAAAAAATACAATTGCTGATCAAAACTTTATTTCTGGATGGCAGATTTCATCATTTTTCTGGAATAGCACATACTGCAACCTGACAAAAATATAAGAAGTAAATGCCTTTGCTTCTCTTTTGGATAAAAGCATCTGCTAAATTCATAAATGTAAACTTTGCATGTTCAGGATTGGCTGAAATGTCTTTGGAGGCGGGGCTTTGCAGAGAGTGGGTGTGGCAAAATGACTTAGAACAGCTTTAATGTTGATTCAATTATTTTTATGCAGATGCATCTATTAAAAGTTTAATGAGGCAAACACATAAACCACATGAGCTGTAATAACAAGTGTTAGAATTATGAGCACATAATATTTGATCTTTACATTTGCATAAAGACCTGTTTTGATGAGAACTGTTGCTCTCGTAAAAGCGAAGAAAACGCTCCTGATTCATTTTCATCTAGCTCTGTGATCAATTCCTAGTGTTTTTATGCATTCAATTTTATGTACAATAGACCTTTTTGGCTGCTTTGTCTAATATTGATTCAATGAAGATGTTCGAAAACGTCTGTAATTACTACGGTTCATTTATCACACTAAAAATAGAAGGTAAAGTTAAGTCATTGCATTGCAGGATACATTATTCAATGCAGTTTGCTTTATTTTAGCATATCTAGACTCATGTGTACATATGTACTATATAGAAATATATACACAAGCAGATTTTGTTATAAACATGAATTTCAGTGCAACTATCAGAGCACTACAAAGCTGCATGATGGTAAATCACAAAACGGGCAGCCATAAACACTCACCCAGTCCCATTTTGCACACTTTTACTGATTGGTCAAATTATCCAGTCAATTATATCATAAATGCAATGCATGCTGGGTAATGTGCAGGACCACAGTATGTTATTCTGAACATGGCCATGAATATCACAGTGCTGTGTCGTGTCAGATTTAAGCATCAGAAACAGTTTTAAACTATAAAAGTTTTTTTTTTAAAAAAAAACAAACAAGAAAGAAGTGCAAATAAATAATGCATGATTTATTACAATCTCAAAGCAGAGACTGTGAAATATCACACTAATTTATTTCATCAGTCTGAAATGTGTGATATTAGTGGATATTTGATGAATCCTGCTCTAAAAATGTCAATTCATTTTCTGTTGGAGTTGAGCATCACTGTGGGAAAAGCTATGAGAAATGGCCAACTTCATGCAAAGATGCAAATAAAAACTGTGTGTTTACCGTACCAGAACTGCATGCTCAATAAATGATAAAACAAATGAAATGCATGGAAATTAAAACCATTGCAGTTAAAATGGTGCAGTTACGAGTAAAATTGCATTTTATTTCTGCTCATGTACTCCAGCACTTCTAATCTTGCTCTGATTCTTTACACAACGTATCATGGCAGTCAATGCATGTCTTGTTTTCTGTCTGCCTTGTGCAGGACAATCACTTGACAGCATTTGACACACTGTTTCCCATGATTGTGATTCCTGTAAATACATTGATGCTGCTTCTGTGTATTAAAACTGTAAAAACACTTTTTTTTTGGCCAAAATGTATTTTCGATATATGATAAATATATATGTTAAACAGTGAAGCTCAATTAAATATATTTTTGAAATAGAAAATATATTTTGTTTTAACTTTCAAATACCAAAATAAATGTAACAATGGGGAAAGAAAATACATTTCCAATCCTAAAGTACCCTATATTTAGGCTAAATTATTAAAGTATTTTTATTTGCATACATATAGTATGTACATATGGTAGACAACAAATAGCTTTTTTTAATTAATTTTTTTTAAATGCAACATATGCAAATGTATTTTATTGTAATAGCACAAAATCTATTTTTAGATGCTTTAAAATATACATACAATTTCTAAAAATATACAAAAATGGCCAAAAATGTATTGGTAGAAAATATATTATGTAAATACATTTTGAAACAGATTGTAGCAAATATATTTTTTGAATTTTTTTTTTTAAAATTGTAATTATATTTTAAAACATCTATTTTTTAAATATATATACTATTTTTTATTAAAATTTTTATTTTTAATTTGTTTGGGTAAAAGCATTTTAAAATGCAATATAATCTAATGCATCATATGCAAATGCATTTTTTATTTAAATATATATCACAAAATAATTTTTAGATACTTTAAAATATATATACTATTTCTAAAAATAAACAAAAATGACCAAAATATATTCTGAAGCAGATTTTAGCAAATATATTTTTGGATTTGGATGATTTTTTTTTTTTTTTGGAATTAGAAAATATTTTATTAAAATATATCTTCTTTTTTTTTTTTTTTTTTTTTTTTGCTGTTTGGGTAAAATCATTTTAAAATGCAATATAATCTAATTACAAGTACTTAATTGTTGGAATCTGATCATGTAATCCAGATTACACATTATCAGTAATTACCCAGCACTGGCAATCTTTAGATTATGGGTTATAAGTCTCATTTCGAAACCTGTTCTTTTGTACTTTTGCATGTCTTAAATGGGAAAATTCTGACATTTTAAAAGGAATATGCTGGCAGGATTCTCCTTTAGCGGAGAGCCTGTTTTATTTCTGGCCTCTTTACTTTTTAATTCTCCATTTCCATGTGTCTAAATGACAATTCCTTGAGACTCAAGCGTGCTTTTAGAAGTGTCAAGTGCCCAGAAGCTCCTCAAGCATGCGGCATGCGGTTAAAGTGGGTTTAAAAATAAATGAACAACAGACGATGTTGTGATTTATTCTGGTGTTGGCTCGAGGCAGAGGAGCTAATGTGACCGTTCTGTCATACATCAGTTGGTCCTTCATCGGAAATATCTCCACAGATTTACGGGAGGTCGGATTAACTTGCCATCTGACAGCTCCAATTAAACTCTGATATTACGAGCCCGAGGGCCGCCTGTGAGCGTTTAATCAATTCTTAAGTCCGACATGACTCTCTCAAACCCAAATCTGCTCCACTTCGGCTGGGGCCGTGTCCATATCGCCCTTGCGCTGTGCTGTAGTGCGAGCGTCTGATGTTTAATAGCTGCTAGTGAAAGCTGAGGGCTAAAGAGAAGCGTCTGCTCTTCCTTCTTTTCTGGTAATGAGAAACCAGGCTAACTGCTTCTTTCAAACACTATATTTATAATGCAATGTAAAACTTAATACTTTATAAATACTGCTTAGTTTAATCTGTATTTGCAAAAATACTGCTCAGTTTAATCAATGCATTTGCTAAAAAAACATAAGGAATCATGACCATTTTATGCTCACTAGGCTGCATTTATCTAAGCAAAAACACAGTAAAAATCAGTAAAATTGTGAAATATTATTACAGTTGAAAGAATTAATTTCTATGTGAATACATAGTAAAATGTAATTTATTGCTGAGATGCAAAGCTGAATTTTCAGCATATTTACTCCAGTCTTCATGATCCTTCAGAAATCATTCTAATATGCTGATTTGCTGTTCAATTATTATTGGTACTCAGTTTAGTATTATTAGTTCTTACTATTATCAGTACTGTTGAAAACAGTTCCTGCTGCTAATAAATATTATTTTTAAAATAATTAAATTAATAATATTTATTATTTATATTATTTTTAAATAAATATATTTAAATTTGGCTGAAATTATATATTTTAAAAAAACATTACATAAAACATTATATAAAAAACATTATATATATAACATATTTTATATAACACATAAAATACATAAAAATATATAAAAAATACATAATATATATAAAACGCTTGTATAATGTTTTTTAAAATATTTATTTTATCCAAATTTATTCATTTATTTAAAAAAATGAAATGGGGAGGGGGTGTTACATTTTGTGTTTTAAGTTTATTTATTTTGTACATATAAGAAAATTAATCCTGAAACTTGTGACTATTGCAAGGTTATTCGATGACTAAATAAAAAACTTATGTTACTGCGTAATATTTTGCGAAAACTGTAATGCATTTTTTTCCCTTGATTCTTTGATGAATGGAAATTCGGCTTTGCATCACAGAAATAGATGACATTTTACAATGTATTAAAACAGAAAACAAATATTTGAAAGTGCAATAATATTTCACAATTGTACTGTTTTTACTGTATTTTTTTAATCAAATAAATGTAGCACTGAGCAGAAAAGACTTCTTTCAACAACTGAAAAAAAAAAAATATTTCAAACTTTTCAACTATAGTGCATTTTTACATTGAATTCACTGCAGTTTCAAGCTGAAATGTACACTAGTGGCAGTAAAACACCAATATATTTGATTCATTTTCACACAAATTCAAAGATTATTAGTTAAATAAAGATTTATTTACATGCAATTCTTTGCACAATACTATGTTATGACATCAAAACATTTTTTACCCCAGCACATGCAATGCATACAACATACTGCTGAAATACTAAAAGCATGCTATTGTGAAAAGTTGTCATCTTATAATTTCATCATAGCATGTTTTCTGGCGTCCCAGCGTGGCACATTACACGCTCTAGCACGTTCTAATAAAGCCATATGGCACATATTGCTGTTTATTATAGATTTTTCGATTAAGTTACATTAATTATGATGCTTATCGTAATTTCATATGTCCCAGTCGAGCGTGTTGCTCCCACCCTGATCGGTGTTCAGGCCACGTAATGTCCTCAGAGCTTTCACTGAAAATACCACTGTGACAAATATTGATTTGGTCTTAGACATAATGCCTACATTACAGCTGCGCGCCTAAAGCACATACAGATGTGTCTCATAACAACTTAAACAAGAATCAGCTTCTACGGCAGACATGATTCAACGCATAACAACATAAAATCAATTGGATTATGAATTCAATCTGCATTCATAACACTCACAGCAAACAATGCTAAGTCATGTACATCTCTTTGCAGAAAACTGTTTTGCATTTAATAAAATGCTATTACATTTAACACGAATCCATTTCTGCACTGAAACTTGGATATTAAATGGGAAGAAATATTATATTTCTCCCATGAAACTATATATATGTGACCCTGGAACACAAAACCAGTCTTAAGTAGCAAGGGTATTTTTGTAGCAATAGCCAACAATACATTGTATGGGTCAAAATTATTGATTTTCTTTTATGCTAAAAATCATTAGGATATTAGGTAAAGATCATGTTCCATAAAGATATTTTGTACATTTCCAACTATAAATATATCAAAACTTTTTGATTAGTAATATGCAATGCTAAGAACTTCATTTGGACAACTTTAAAGGCCTCAGATTTTAGATTTATTAATATTTTCCTATGCTAACAAACCATACATCAATGGAAAGCTTTTTTATTCAGCTTTTTCAGCTATAGTATAAATCTCAGTTTCAAAAACTGAGCCTTATGACTGGTTTTGTGGTGAGGGGTCACAAATATGTTTTACATGATTATTCCTAACAAAATAATAATTATATAAATAAAAATATTATTTATAATATTTTTTAATAAATATATTTAAATTTGGTTAAAATGAAATATTTTTATATTATATATATTTAAAAATTATAAAATAAAATACATAGAAATATGTAAAAATGTTTTAAATATAAATTAGCAATATTTATTATCTATAATATTTTTAAATAAATATATTTAAATTTTGTTATAATTAAAAAATATTATACATATTTTAAAAATGATAAAATAAAAACATAAAAGACAAAAATACATAACATATATATATATATATATATATATTTATATTTTAATATATTTATATTTCATAAGATTTATATTTTAATATATTTAAATATATTTTACATTTTCCTAATAAAGCAGGAAATATATTAATAAAAGGCCATCAGTTACTTTGTTTTCTAAGAAATAAAAATTAAATAAATAAAATATAAAACATATTTGAAAAATATTTTTCAATTTTAATAAAGCATGAATAAAAAAATAATAAAATAAATAATAAAATTATATAAAATAAAATAAAATAAAATGTTCTAATGTGTTGTTAAAAACGCCAATCAATCAAGATTATGCTTATTTAAAAAAATTTTTATAGTTAACAGTTAATAATTTCACTATTCTGTCCTGACCTGGCATAGAAAAATCTATTATTATTATGAAATAGAACAATTTATTGAATCTAGGAAAATATTTAAAAAAGTGTAACAAATTGAATAATAATAATAATAATAATATTACTTTTTTTAAAATATATATTTCACATTATACGGCTCATATAGTATGCTATGATGAGAAAAGGAGGCCCAAAGTGAGCGATAATATTTAATTTAGTGCAGATATTATTATTTATATGGCCAAAAAGTGATAAAAGTCTTTCATTTCCATTGTAAATCAATGATCTTTATAACAGACTATTTACATAAAATGCTATAAATATCAATTGTCACTCTATATCTCCAACAATACGTCTTAGTAAGATGAATTCTTAGTTTGATGATCAAAACTTGTAATGCAATGCATTAAACAGCATAAAAAAATAGCATATAAAAGCAAAATAAACTATGTGAAGTGTCAGTCAATAATAAGCTCAAGGAGCCAAACTTTATGTGAACTGAAGAGGCAATAAAGCAGTAACAGCATGATCTAGGTTTGACTCCCAGGAAGTGATAAAAAATGTATACCTTGAGCAGCTTTGGATAAAAGCATCTGCCAAATGCATAAATGTGAATGTAAAAGAAGGATGGGCTCACATAATCAGACATGGGCGCGTCTCTCATCCACTCGCCGAACCGCTAATTCTCCGGCTTATCTGAGCGCACGAGTTCGACGAGTTCCCTCAGCGCTTCACAGTTCAGCCCCCCAGAGAGAGAAAGAGACAGACGGGACAAGACGAAGAAGGAGAAAGTGAGAGAGAAAGAGGGAGAGAGCAAGAGAGACCCCCTGGGCCAGAGATAAAGACCGACAGGAACTGTCTGATGGAGATTTTGTAGCGATGTGTCACACAAAGCCAGATCTTTAGTCAGAGTCTGACAGGCTCAAAGACAGCGCTGAAGATCCGTCACACAGATCTCACGGCTCCTTTCTCACCGCCTCGTCTTCCTCCTCCATTCCTCCCGTCTTATTGTCGCCGTCTTCCTCCTCCCCGCATTCAGGCCGTTAATAAAGTTCGCTAATGAGAAGTTGCACCTAAATGAACGGCTCAGTCAGAAATTTCAACCCTCATTGGTAGGAGTTTCTTTCTTCCGTGCGACACAAAAGGAGAAGTTCTGAACGCAGTTACAATGAAAAAAGGACAAAAGCACAGTAATCGTGGTCAGTATGACTCACTGACTATATATATATGCAAAATAAAAGTCATACAATAGTTCTACGTGATGAACAGACCCAAATTTAAGTCATAATCTGCTACTAAGCAACTTCTCATAACCTGAATTGATTCAGTGTTGAATTAATCAATTTAAATGGTTTTCAACCTAGTTTTGTGAACCAGTATAATTTTTGTAGTATAGATTTAGTTTTATTTATTAATTTTAATTTTTTATATTTGTATTTCTGTTTTGATTTTAATGAATATTAAAAAAAAAATGTAAAAGTTTTTTAATTAAGTTTTTTTTTTTTTTTTTTAAATTTTAAACTTTTTATTTTGTTACATTTTTTATAATTTTTATTTAAGTTTTATATTTTAGTTTGAGTTATTTTAGAAAATCAACTTAATTTTACTGTATTTTTAATTTTTAATAGTTTTAATTTTTATATTTCTGTTTAAATTGTTAAATTTGTAAAAATATGTCTGAAGTTTTTTAAATTAAGTTTTAGTTTTTAGCCTAATTTGGGTTTATTTTGTAACTTTTTATTTTGTGTTTTATAATTATTTATTCATTTTAATTTTTATATTAATATTTCTGTTTTGATTTTAATTAATAATTAATATATATATATATATATATATATATATATATATATATATATATATATATACACACACATATATATATAATTTTAATTTTTATATTTATATTTCTGTTTTTTTGTTAGATTTTAGTTTTAGTTATTTTAGTAAATCAACTTAATTTTTACTTAATTTTTAATTTTTAATATAGTTTTACATTTTTTATTTTATTTATTATTTTGTATTTTATATTTCTGTTTAAATTAAAAATGTTATGAAAAAATATGTCTATGTAGTTTTTTAAATTAAGTTTTAGTTTTAGCTTAATTTTGGTTTATTTTTTAACTTTTTATTTTGTGTTACTTTTTTGTAAATATGTCTATATAGTTTTTATTTAAGTTTTAGTTTTTAATTTTAGTTTTTTTAGTAACTCAACTTAAACTCAGATGGGTTTTTAAATTTTATTAAATTTATTTTATTTGTATATTTTCTGTTTTTATTTGAATTTGTCTATTGTAAACTGCACGTTTAATTTGATATTTTTAATTGTTTTTACTTATTTATTTTATGTCTACATAGTTTTTTATTAATTAAATAGTAATTAATTAGCTCTTTATTAATTAATTATTAATTTTATTTATTTAAGAAGTTTTTTGTTTTTAATTTTAGTAACTAAACTGGACTGGTTTTATGAATCAGTGCTACTTTAGCATTATAGCTTTATAATATTTGAAATTAGATTTTACTTATATATTTTCTGATTTTAGTTTAATTTTTTTAAATATTATGTTTAGTTAAAAAATACCTCTTCATAGCCTTCAATAAGTTTTTGATTTTAGTTTTAGTTATTAACTAAACTAAAATGGGAAATGTTGCCTTGGCAAACAGCTGAAATAAAATAAGTTTATGTTTTTTTCATTTAATATTGAATTCATTTTAAGCAATATTTGTTTGTTTGTTTCAGTTTTAATAATTATTATGTGACTTTAATCCAGTGTACAGTTTTAATATGATGGAATTTTGTATTGATTTTTCATTGCATTGTTTTGTGTTTTAAAGTTGAGGAGAATATCCATAAACTTAACAGATAACTTTCTCAATTCCACAAACTTTTTTCAGCTGTTGACCAGCTGCCAAGCACCTAAAACCACTCAAAAAAACAAAAAACCGGACCAGTAAAGCATCTCATACAGGTCTCAACTTTATTTTTGGACTCTACATCATGAAACTGGCACAAGCTGCCATCAAATCGCAAAAAGTGGTAAAGAGCAGCTCCTGCCACCTCTGGTCTTTCAAACCTTGGGCCAAGCTGCTCACCGAAATCAAATTGACCGTTCTGCAATTCCATTATCCCACACACACCTCCATCTGCTTCTCCCTCCGGACCATTTCCTGGCCTTTGCCGGGCCCTCCTGCCCATTCTTAGCCCTTTATCCTGTTACTCTAGTTAATTGCAAAGTGCTGTTCGTCTCTCTGCTGTCTAAAAACAGGCTTCCCAGAGGATGTCCCTCAGTTACAGGAACCATCAAGAGTTTCTTTTTACACCCCTCGCTCTCTAGCTCCATTTTTCATATTCATTTCAAAACACATTTCTAAAATTTCATGCCTCTTTGCATCTGCTCCTGGCGTTAACCGAGCAGAATGAGTCCAGGTGGAGTCGCGTCCGTCGGCCCACCCATAGACCGCCCGCAGTCCATCTGCACACAAAACGCAGAGGCACTTGGGAAAATTGCAAGTCCTAATCAAATTACCCAACAGCACTGGCGTTTTCTGTGGACGTGGTGCACGGATGAAGAAAATTGCGCAATAAAATCATGCTTAAAGAAAAAAATGATGAACTAGTGAGGTTTTCTAAGTGTAGGGTTTCAAATCTTCATTCCAATACCTAAATCAGATATTCTATATCTGTATTTATTACTTTAAGACTGACAGAAATTCTGAAGACTACTCACATTTCCAGCTGTTTTTTTTTTTTATTATTATTATATTATACATTTATTATTATTATTATTATTATTATTAATATAATCAGTTTTTTTTTTATTTTATAATCAAATATATTTAGGCATAAATAAAGAAAATTCTGATTTTAATTTCATTAAAAAATGATGCACAGACCATTTAAATTAAACAGTTTTGACATTAACTAATACACTTTATTTGATGCATATTTGTCAGTCATGCATAAATGAAAGAGATTTCTGCACTCAAAAACTCAGGGCATGGTTTATTTTTTATTTGCATCTATTTTACTTTATTTAGATAATCATAATTTCAAAATGCATTTATTGAATTTGCTTAGAGGTTTTAGTTGTTTTAGTACTTCAGCTTAAACTAAACTGGTTTTGTGAACCAGTGTTAATTTAGTATTATAGTTTTTTTTTTTTTTTATATTTTGAATTTTATTTTATTTTATTTGATATTTTCTTTTTCTTTTATATTTATTTTTGTTCATTTTAGTTTAGTTTTTTAGTTTTTGATTAATTATATACTTTTAATTTTGTCTATTTTTTAAATGCCTATATTTTTTTAATTTTATTTTAATTTTAGATCATTTTAATTTAGTTTTGTTTAACTTTATATATTTTTTTTATTTGGTTTTATTTTAATTTAGTTTTTTATTGTCTGTTTTAGTTATTTTAGTAATTCGACTTAAACTAAACTAAAATGAGATGTGGGCAACTAGCTGAAATAAAATAATTTAAACATTTGATCTTTTACCATTAAATATTTTTTAAAAATTCAAGCAATCATTTTTTAATTAAAAATTGTATTTTATTTTCTAAATTAATTATTTAGGTAAAATGCCTTAATGAGATTTATAACTAAACTAAAATTATTAAATAATTATTTTTTTCATTAATTTCGTTCTATTAAAAACAAATATTTTGTAATTTTTAATTTATTTTTATTATTTAGTTGTAATCAGTTAACAGTTCTTATGTTTTTTTTAGATTTTAGATTTTTTAACTAATTAATTTTAAATATATATATCATAAATGTTTATGAAATTGTAAGTAATTATTTTTTTCATTAAAAACTTTTTTTTAATTTAGTTTTAATGAGTTAACAGTTCTAATGCTTTATTTTGACTTTTTAAAATTAATTATTTAGTTTTATGTCTTAATACAAAGAACCACTGACACTGGATCAAATGCATCAGATGTCATAAACTCTGCATAATGCATGTTTATGACTTTAATATACGTAAAATACAACCATAAAAATATCATGACAGCAGAAGGCTTGAAATATACGCATTATATAGGACACATTTATTGCTTCTCTGAGCTGTTTTGAAGCTTGACAGCAAAAAAACCCACCATCCACTTTTATTAAACTACTTCAAAACATCTCCTTGAGTCTTCAACAAAAGAATGACAGTCATGCAGACCTGGAATGACACG